>NC_041409.2:46617927-46855427 GCF_900747795.2 Erpetoichthys calabaricus
TTTTAAAATTGAGGGAAAATATACCAATAACAGTTTGTTAAGGATCTGGTTTTTTTTGTGAAGCTGCGTTCACTCGAGTGATCACTTCGAGATGACTTGCTGGCTAACCATAAGCGTTACCTGGTAGGTAACCACCCATACAATCAGAATGAATCAGACTACGAATGCCGTGAATGTAATTACCCCGATCTACATGCTGTCAAATAAACGAACCACACGCCGTGGCGCAATTTTAGGGGCTTAGCCTGTAGCGCTGACATCCGAGGTTCGATTCCGGTAAGGGAGTGAAGTGAGCGCTGGTTTTAAAGTACTGCTTTTAAATTTTTATTAAGAAGAAAAGAAAACCTTTTTAAATTAAGTCTTAAAAAGAGCTGTAAAGATATTGACAATAAGCTACGCAAACCCACCAAGACATGCAATCGTTTAAATCAAAGCGCGAGTCGAAAAACACCATCCCACAATATTAGTTAACGATTAACACATTTCTATATGTATTGTAAGCATACAATTCAACTGATAATATGTTGCGCTTATTTATCTGGTGTACTGACATTTTTGCGCGTTTAACGGCTGAAATCTAACGTGGTTTGTGCCCTTCAGAATGAAAAGAGTTTGCATTTACCTTTTTAATAAAAGGCGAGCTTTTAAGCCTGAGAAATCACCCTGTAAATGCACACGTTTAATTGCACATGTGTTAATATGTATGCTTACACAGTATTAAAAGACACTCAACAAGTACACAGTATTAAAAGACAGTCAACAATTAACGTCATTTACCTTCATTCCCGCGTTTGACTTGTGTTGTAAATCTCTTCCTCGTTTTCAGTTCACGTGATTACGTAGGAGGCGTAATACGTGATGACGCGATACGTGACTCTGCCTCCTCCATTAGAGTATATGGACAAAAAACAGGTTCCAGTTATGACCATTACACGTAGAATTTCAAAATGAAACCTGCCTAACTTTTGTAAGTAAGCTGTAAGGAATGAGCCTGCCAAATTTCAGCCTTCTTCCTACACGGGAAGTTGGAGAATTAGTGATGAATGAGTCAGTCAAACAGGTTCCAGTTATGACCATTACGCGTAGAATTTCGAAATAAAACCTGCCTAACTTTTGTAAGTAAGCTGTAAGGAATGAGCCTGCCAAATTTCAGACTTCTACCTACATGGGAAGTTGGAGAATTAGTGATGAGTGAGTCAGTCAAACAGGTTCCAGTTATGACCATTACGCATAGAATTTCGAAATAAAACCTGCCTAACTTTTGTAAGTAAGCTGTAAGGAATGAGCCTGCCAAATTTCAGACTTCTACCTACATGGGAAGTTGGAGAATTAGTGATGAGTGAGTCAGTCAAACAGGTTCCAGTTATGACCATTACGTGTAGAATTTCGAAATAAAACCTGCCTAACTTTTGTAAGTAAGCTGTAAGGAATGAGCCTGCCAAATTTCAGACTTCTACCTACACGGGAAGTTGGAGAATTAGTGATGAGTGAGTCAGTCAGTCAGTCAGTGAGTCAGTGAGGGCTTTGCCTTTTATTAGTATAGATTACAACATCTGCCTGTCCATTTTTCACGAGAGAACTACTTAACGGATTTAGATAATACTATAATTTGCTGGAACGATGATTTTGCAACTTCTCTCATTGCACTATGTATCATAGTTCGCTTGTGGTACCGATTTATTTGCGCGAATCCAAGAGAGATGCAGTGGGCCAAGGGGAGGAGGGCAGGGCCCTTTTTACTCACACACTAGCCTCGGGGTATGTACCTTACCTCGGTTAGTTAGCAAACGAGAGAACTACTTAACGGATTTAATTCAGGTTTTTTTCTATAATTTGCTTGAACATTCTACTTGATTTTGCGATTTCTCTCATCATGCTAAGAATCATAGTTCGCTTGCAGGAGCAATATATTTGTGTTAATCCGAGACAGAGGCTGCGGGCTGAGGGGAGGGAGAAGCGTGACATTAGGAGTGGGGAGCTGGGTGGGGCCCTCCTCACTGTCCTGTTTCAAAAATATGCAGGGAGACAGCTAGTATAGGATAAAGCAAGCTAATGTATTATGATATTGTTGTCACTGTTACTGAAAGGTAATAATATTGTGAAAGAAAGGTTCTAGTTGTTAGAAGTTTCTTCCTAAATCCAGTAAGAAAGTGCAGAGCAGGGCATCGCACAAATGCAAACACAGAAACTCAGTGTGGAGGGAGCTAAGCTAGTGCAGGCCAGCTGTGGGTGCAGGCTAAGCTGTGGTGTAGGCAATAGAAGATTCATAACTAGCTAAAGAATTTATCCATTTTGACCACATGAATTGAAAAATCAAAATTCATAAGTTATGTGCCTTTTCCTATAGGAGAAAAAAAGTTTCTCATTTATATTCCTCCTTCTGCAAATGCGGACTCAGCAATAGAGATGATTCATTGAGTCACTAACACTTTAACAATGCCTCATTCTGACCGTGCCAGTATAATATGTGGTGATTTCAACCATGTGACTTTGGAAGGAACTATGAAAAATTTCTATTAGTTTCTGTCTTGTTCTATTTGAGAAAATAAAAAGCTGGACCTGCTCTATTGAGATGTTAAAGATGCCTTTAAGTGTAAACTACGGGCATGTTTAGGCTGATGACTGCTTCCAAATGACAGATTGGGAAATTATGTGCATGTCACATGGGATGATAGTGATGTGTCACACACTATATTAACTATATTCACTTTTTCTAATGGGAATTTACCCCTAAATATATCATTAGCAGATACCCTGCCCTACATGCACCACATACAGGTGGAATCCTGTTATAATGAAACTCTCAGGACCATAAACATTTTGTTATAACGGAAGTTTCATTATAATGAATATGGGCAAAATATGTATACTATTATGACCTGCATTGCTGGCAATTTGCCATCATTAACGGCAGTGGCACAAGGACAGTAAACCAAGAACAAAGTAATTGGTTGTAATCTTCAGGATCAGGGTTACCACATAACATGCTTGTCGCACAATGTTTAGAACATTTAACACCAGGCTTTGATCTGCTCTTCCTCGCACTCTCCTGATCTCTCTACCACACCGGTGATTCTGAGCCACTGGTGTTCTTCTAATATGAAGATGGGAGCTAAAACAAGACAACTGTCCATGCGGCTGCTCCTAACAGCTCCTATTTTGAATGAAGTCTGGAGGCTGTACCTGCCTTCTCTCTACAGTCTCTAAAGTGCCTCTATTTTAATTGGAGTCCTGGACTCTTCTTCCTCTCTCTCGTGAAACTCTGTGACCCAAGCTTGACAATTTTCTTCTTCTTCTTCTTTTGGCTGCTCCCGTTAGGGGTTGCCACAGCGGATCATCTTCTTCCATATCTTTCTGTCCTCTGCATCTTGCTCTGTTACACCCATCACCTGCATGTCCTCTCTCACCACATCCATAAACCTTCACTTAGGCCTTCCTCTTTTCCTCTTCCCTGGCAGCTCTATCCTTAGCATCCTTCTCCCAATATACCCAGCATCTCTCTTCTGCACATGTCCAAACCAACACAATCTCGCCTCTCTGACTTTGTCTCCCAACAGTCCAACTTGAGCTGACCCTCTAATGTAATCATTTCTAATCCTATCCATCCTCGTCACACCCAGTGCAAATCAAAGCATCTTTAACTCTGCTACCTCCAGCTTTGTCTCCTGCTTTCTGGTCAGTGCCATCGTCTTCTAACCCATATAACATAGCTGGTCTCACTACCGTCCTGTAGACCTTCCCTTTCACTCTTGCTGATACCCGTCTGTCACAAATTACTCCTGACACTCTTCCCCACATATTCCACCCTGCCTGCACTCTCTTTTTCACCCCTCTTCCACAATCCCCATTACTCTGTACTGTTGGTACCAAGTATTTAAACTCATCCACCTTCGCCAACTCTAAGCCGTGCATCCTCACCATTCCACTGACTTCCCTCTCATTTACACACATGTATTCTGTCTGGTTCCTACTGACCTTCATTTCTCTCCTCTCTAGAGCATATCTCCACCTCTCCAGGGTCTCCTCAACCTGCTCCCTACTATCACTACAGATCACAATGTCATCAGCAAATATCATAATCCACGGGGACTCCTGTCTAATCTTGCCTATCAACCTGTACATCACCATTGCAAATAAGAAAGGGGTCAGAGCCGATCCCTGATGTAATCCCACCTCCAACTTGAATGCATCAGTCACTCCTACCGCAGATCTCACCACTGTCACACTTCCCTCGAACATATCCTGTACAGCTCTTACATACTTCTCTGCCACTCCTGACTTCCTCATACAATACCACAGCTCCTCTCGAGGCACCCTGTCATATACTTTCTCCAGGTCCACAAAGACGCAATGCAGCTCCTTCTGGCCTTCTCTAAACTTCTCCAGCAACATCCTCAAAGCAAACATTGCATCTGTGGTGCTCTTTCTTGGTATGAAACCATACTGCTGCTCACTAACCATCACCTCACTTCTTAACCTAGCTTCCACTACTCTTTCCCATAACTTCATACTGTGGCTCATCAATTTTATTCCCCTGTAGTTACTACAGTCCTGCACATCCACCTTATTCTTAAATATCGGCACCAGTGCACTTCTCCTCCACTCCTCAGGCATCCTCTCACTTTCCAAGATTCCATTAAACAATCTGGTTAAAAACTGTCATCTCTCCTAAACACCTCCATGCTTCCATAGGTATGTCATCTGGACCAACGGCCTTTCCATTTTTCATCCTCTTCATAGCTGTCCTTACTTCCTCCTTGCTAATCCGTTGCACTTCCTGATTCACTATCTCCACATCATCCAACCTCTTCTCTCTCTCGTTCTCATCATTCATCAGCCTCTCAAAGTACTCTTTCCATCTGCTCAACACATTCTCCTCGCGTGTGAGTACGTTTCCATCTTTATCCTTAATCACCCTAACCTGCCGCATATCTTTCCCAGCTCGGTCACTCTGTCTAGCAAATCCGTACAGGTCCTTTTCTCCCTCGTTAGTGTCCAACCTCTCATACAACTCATCATACGCCTTTTCTTTAGCCTTCGCCACCTCTCTCTTCACCTTGCGCCTTATCTCCTTGTACTCTTGTCTACTTTCTTCATCTCTCTGACTATCCCACTTCTTCTTTGCCATCCTCTTCCTCTGTATACTCTCCTGTATTTCCTCATTCCACCACCAGGTTACCTTTTACTCCTTCTTCTGTCCAGATGTCAAGCCAAGCACCCTTCTTGCTGTCACCCTTAGTACATCTGCTGTAGTTTCCCAGCTGTCTGGTAACTCTTCACTGCCACCCAGTGCCTGTCTCACCACCTCCCTAAACTTAACCTTGCAGTCTTCCTTTTTCAACTTCCACCATTTGATCCTTGGCTCTGTCCTCTCTCTCTTCCTCTTCTTTATCTCCAACAACAACAACAACAACATTTATTTATATAGCACATTTTCATACAAAAAGTAGCTCAAAGTGCTTTACATAATGAAGAAAAGAAGAATACTGTAAAAGACAAATAAGAAATTAAAATAAGACAACATTAGTTAACATAGAAAGGAGTAAGGTCCGATGGCCAGGGTGGACAGAAAAAACAAAAAAAAACTCCAGAAGGCTGGAGAAAAAAATAAAATCTGTAGGGGTTCCAGGCCACGAGACCGCCCAGTCCCCTTTGGGCATTCTACCTAACATAAATGAAATAGTCCTCTTTGTAGTTAGGGTTCTCACGGAGTCACTTGATGCTGATGGTTATACAGACTTCTGGCTTTTAATCCATCCATCATTGTTGGAACATCATGGTGCTTTGGGTAGATGGTGGTGGCACAAGCCACCACCAATAGGACACCGGAAAAGAAAACAGAAGAGAGAGTAGGGGTTAGTACAAATTTTGAATGAATAGTTATTATAATGAATTGGATATACAGAGTGTCAGGATTAAATTACAGTGAAGTTATGAGAAGGCCATGTTAAAGTAATGTGTTTTCAGTAGTTTTTTAAAGTGCTCCACTGTATTAGCCTGGCGAATTCCTACTGGCAGGCTATTCCAGATTTTAGGTGCATAACAGCAGAAGGCCGCCTCACCACTTCTTTTAAGTTTTGCTCTTGGAATTCTAAGGAGACACTCAGTTGAGGATCTGAGGTTGCGATTTGGAATATAAGGTGTCAGACATTCCGATATATAAGACGGGGCGAGATTATTTAAAGCTTTATAAACCATAAGCAGAATTTTAAAGTCAATTCTGAATGACACAGGTAACCAGTGTAGTGACATCAAAACTGGAGAAATGTGTTCGGATTTTCTTTTCCTGGTAAGGATTCTAGCAGCTGCATTCTGCACTAACTGCAAACGATTGATGTCTTTTTTGGGTAGTCCTGAGAGGAGTGCATTACAGTAATCTAGCCGACTAAAGACAAACGCATGAACTAATTTCTCTGCATCTTTCGATGATATAAGAGGTCTAACTTTTGCTATGTTCCTTAGGTGAAAAAATGCTGTCCTAGTGATTTTATTAATATGCGATTTAAAATTCAGATTACAATCAACGGTTACCCCTAAGCTTTTTACCTCCGATTTGACTTTTAATCCTAATGCATCCAGTTTATTTCTAATAGCCTCATTGTATCCATTATTGCCAATCACTAAGATTTCGGTTTTTTCTTTATTTAATTTGAGAAAGTTACTATTCATCCATTCTGAGATACAGGTTAGACATTGTGTTAGCGAATCAAGAGATTTGGGGTCATCAGGTGCTATTGATAAATACAGCTGTGTGTCATCAGCATAGCTGTGGTAGCTCACGTTATGTCCCGAGATAATCTGACCTAATGGAAGCATGTAGATTGAGAAGAGCAGCGGACCCAGGATAGAGCCTTGTGGAACACCATATAGAATATCATGTGTCTTTGAGTTATAATTACCACAACTAACAAAGAATTTTCTCCCTGCCAGGTAGGATTCAAACCAGTTTAAGACACTGCCAGAGAGGCCCACCCATTGACTAAGGCGATTCTTAAGAATATTATGATCAATAGTGTCAAATGCGGCACTCAAATCTAAGAGGATGAGAACAGATAAATGGCCTCTGTCTGCATTTACCCGCAAGTCATTTACTACTTTAACGAGTGCAGTTTCTGTGCTGTGATTTGTTCTAAAACCTGACTGAAATTTATCAAGAATAGCATGTTTATTGAGGTGCTCATTTAACTGCATAATGACTGCCTTCTCTAGAATTTTACTTAAGAAAGGCAGGTTAGAGATGGGTCTATAATTTTCAAGAGAAGAGGGGTCGAGATTATTTTTCTTAAGTAGGGGTTTAACTACCGCAGTCTTAAGACAGTCTGGGAAGACCCCCGTATCTAATGACGAATTTACTATGTCAAGAACATTATCAATAAGCACACCCGATACTTCTTTGAAAAAATTTGTTGGTATTGGGTCAAGGGCACAGGTGGATGGTTTCATTTGAGAAATTATTTTATGTAAATCAGGTAAATCTATCCTAGTGAAAGACTCTAATTTATTTATTATGGAGTACTGGGGTTTCGGGGGATCCTTAGTGTTGGGGAGATATACTATGTTATTTCTAATATCATTAATTTTTTGATTGAAAAATACAGCGATAGCCTCACAGGTTTTACTGGAAGTACTTAGGAGGCATTCCTTTGAGTTACCTGGGTTTAACAGATGATCAATTGTCGAAAATAACACTCTGGGATTACTAGCATTGTTATTTATAATCTTAGAGAAATAGCAGCGCCTCTCAAGACGGACTGTGTTATTGTATTCTGTTATTTTAACTTTTAATATCCAGTGTCATCCTACAGACCACCATCCTATGCTGCTTAACTACACTTTCCCCTGCCATCACTTTGCAGTCTTCAATCTCCTTCAGATCAACTGTTCTGCATAGGATGTAATCTATCTGTGTGGATCTTCCTCCACTTTTGTACGTCGCCCTATGTTCCTCCCTCTTCTTAAAATACATATTCACCACAGCCATGTCCATCCTTTTGGCAAAATCCACTATCATCTGACCTTCTTCATTCCTCTCCTTGACACCATACCTACCCATCACCTCCTTGTCTCCACTGTCCCCTTCACCAACATGCCCATTGAAATCTGCTCCAATCACCACTTTCTGTCCCTTGGGTACACTGTTCATCACTTCATCCAATTCACTTCAAAAATCTTCTTTCACCCACTGCACACCCAACTTGCGGTGCATATGCACTAACAACATTCATCATCACACCTCTAATTTCCAGCTTCATAATCATTAGTCTGCCTGACACTCTTTTCACCTCCAAAATACCCTTGACATACTTTTCCTTCAGAATAACTCCTACCCCATTTCTCCTCCCACCACATCATGATAGAATAATTTGAATCCACCTCCAATCCACCTGGCCTTACTCCCTCTCCATTTAGTCTCTTGCACGCACAATATATCAACCTTCTTTCTCTCCATCATATCTGCTAACTCTCTCCCCTTACCAGTCATACTGCCAGCATTCAAAGTTCCTACCCTTAGTTCCACACACTTTACTTTCCTCCTCTCCTCCTGCCTCTGCACACGTCTCCCCCCTCTTCTTCTCCTTCTTCTTCTTCGGCCAGCAGTAGCCCAATTTTCGCCAGCACCATGTTGGCTAACAGTACTGGTAGCGGTCGTTGTTAACCCGGGGCTCGACCGATCTGGTATGGAAATTTGTATTGTTGTCCAAATATTGATTTGGCAAAATTTTACACTGGATTCCCTTCCTGATGTAACCCTTCCCATTTATCCGGGCTTGGGACTGGCACGAAGATACACACTGGTTGTGCATCCCCTGTGGCTGGGTTCCTCACACTGAGTCAACTGCACCTTCAATTTCATTGTTCCTTTGTAAAAGTGACAATGACAATAAAGATCTATCTATCTATCTATGAAAACGTGACATTACAATTTGTTCTTGGTCATCACTGCAAACAACAAGGAGTAACATATAAAAATGTAATCTGTGGATAGAGATAAACCTGTTAGATTATATAGCACACTGTGTAGAGTACAAATCAAAGGAGGTTATTCTTAAGTTACATAACACACTAGTGAGGTCTCACTAGTAGTACTGTGAGCAGTTTTGTTCTCTGAGCTACTATAACTGTAAAATGAATTCAAAGAGAACAATGGGACGCAGATGGAAACTTGTTAAGGGTTAATTTTGCACAAACATTAAAAAGCACAGAGACATGGAATAACTGACCAAGTAGTGTGGTAGACAGAAGGACCTTAACCTTCCTCTTATGTTAGTTTTCTGTTACTATCTGTTATGTTAACGACTACAAACAGATTCCATCTTTTGGCCTCGACTCTCTTCCCCTTTCCAGTAACTTCATCTGTCTTTAATCTCGTAATCAAAATGGATTCGTTCCTGAAAATGGATGCTCAAGTCAACAGCACAGTAAAATCCTGTTTTTTCAGCTCGCCAAACTCAAGCCTATTCTGTCTAACCATCTCCTGGAATCAGTAATCCATGCATTTATTACGTCCCGGCTTGATTACTCTAATTCCTGCCTTTATGGTATCAGCAAAGCCACTCTTTCTAGACTACAACTGGTTCAAAATGCGGCTGCAAGGCTTCTAACAGGGAGTGGCAGAGGCCAACATATTACTCCAATTTTAAAAACCTTACATTGGCTGCCGGTTAGATTCAGAATCGATTTTAAGATACTCCTCCTAACTTATAAGGCATTAAATGGTCTAGCCCCCGCCTATTTGAGTGTTTTGCTCCATCGATACAATCCCCCTCGCGTTCTTAGATCCGCAGATCAGCTGCTTCTAACCGTTCCCAAGGCACGTTTCAAAGCTCGTGGTGAAAGGGCTTTCTCCGTCGGTGCACCCAGACTCTGGAACTCCCTACCCTTAGTGGTTAGGCAAGCCACTTCAGTTGCCACATTCAAATTACGCTTAAAAACGCACTTCTTCACATTGGCTTTTAATTCTTAACTTGTTTCATTTTCTACTTGTTTTTCGCTATTTTCTCTATTTTATTGGGTCCTCTGACCTGTTTTTAGTTTCTTAGTTCAAATTCTCTCTTAATGTTTGCTTTTAATATTTTGTTTTTAGTCCTGTTTGTTTTAACTGTACAGCGCTTTGGTCGGTTGTAATGCTGTGTTTTTAAGCGCTCAACAAATAAATATGGTATGGTATGGGTTGGTTTTGACCCGTGACTTTAATCAGCCATATTACCCTCAAAACAATTATTTATCATCCAATTTTTTCCTTACCTCTTGGTTACTTTGTTACGCTTCCTTGTCCATTAAAAGAATGTTTTTAATATTTTTGCTGTGACCTCATGAGCTTTTACTTTAACATCATACCTTTCAATTTTAAAAAATGATTAAATGAACCTCAAGAGAATTATTTAAATAAATAAAAGGTTGTTATGTTACCTGACTATTACTGAGGGGTATTAGAACACATCTCTTAAATAAATTTGTTATATATATTTTTTATTATAATATTAATTACTATAGTAACATCTATGGTGTTACGGGTCAAATTTGACCCATATATATTTATTTCAAAGAAAAAGGCAAAAAAGTATTTTCAAAAATAACTTTAATATAAATGGAAAGCTAAACAAGTAAATCTCAAAATGTGGATTTGCAAGGTCAAACAAACAACGAACAATCAAGCAAATCAAACCAATAGAATTGAGGCACTAGTTCCAAAAAACATCTTTGTGTGCAGGAACATGCATGTGCATTTAGATGCATGTGTGGCAAAAATTGACACTCTTAGTGTGTTCTTTGCAAATATATTTTTTGCAGTAGAAGCTGAGTACGTTTGTCTTTCTGTCTTTATTGCTAGGGCAGACCTGACACCTCTTTCTTTTATAATCAGGTGGCCTCAGTGGGGTTGTGGCTGTGGCTGTGTAGGTTGATGTTGAGGCAGTGCTGGCCGAAGAGGATGCTGGCACTGATGCTCTTTGTGTTGCTGATGGTGTGGAAGGAGTGCTACGTGAGCTCTGCAGCTGTCTGACCAAGGCTGCAGCGGCTGGGTCCTGGGGCACCGTTCCCTTCGCTCAATGTATGCCTTGACAAGGGAACTTCCTAACTCCTCAAGAAACATTCACTGCTTGTTGTTTCTGGTTGAGTTCCACCCTAGGTGAATGTGGGTCCACAACACAAATGCATTGTATGCAGACACATCTAGAATGTTATAAAACACAACCATTGGCCATCTCCTGGTCATTCTCTGGCAAGTGTAGGTGGCAGTCAGCTTGTCCAGGTTGTCCACTCCACCTTTGTTTTTATTATAGTCCAAGATAATTATGGGCTTTTTGTCACTTGCTGATGACACAGCTGCGTCTTTGTGAAAAGTGGACATAAGTATCACACTCCGGTGTTTTTTTGGACAATATGAAACAACCGTGGTGGTGTCTGTAAAAGCAAATTTTGAAGAAAGTGGAGCCCTGTCCTTCACCTGCAAAATTTCGGCAGGCAGCTCAGGTTTATTTTTTTTTACTATGCCCACCATGGTAAGTTTCCACCTGAGAAGTTCTTGTCCAAGGTCATAGCTGGTAAAGAAATTGTCACATGTGATATTGTGACCCCGCAGTCCAGTAGTCATATCGAGGACTACACGTTTTCCTTGATTTTTCTCAGGAATGCCACTTGCATGTTTGCCTGTGTAAATCTGCAGATTCCATGCATAGCTGGTTTTTGCATCATAGGCTGCCCAAATTTTTATGCCATATTTCCCTGGCTTACTAGGCATGTACTGCCGGAAAGGGCATTTTCCACGGAAAGGGACAAAACGTTCATCTACTGTTACCTCTGGCCCTGGGTTGAACATCAGTGGAAGGAGCTGCACCCACCTTTCCCAGACATCCCTGATGGGAGCAAGCTTGTCAGATTTTTCTCTAGTTTCTCTGTTGTCAAATCTAAGGACTCTTGATATCATTCGAAATGACTGAAGTGACATTGTTGCCCGGAAAATATTTCTACCTGTCGACACATCCAAGAGACTATCAGTGGCCTCATTGCTGGATTTGTAAACACCAGCCAGAAGAAGAAGAACACCAATATAAGCATCCAGGTATTCCTCATCAATGTCATTCCACATGTCGCCATGAACCTTTTTTCCTTCAAGGTTTGTCATAGCAATCATGACTTTCTTTAGTGACAATGGCATAAACAGATCAAAACATGTCTTGATGTCACTTACTCTCGTCACAGCAAACCTTGTGATTCCAGGGGTCATTTTGATGACATTTGCAGCAGCTGCCCTGCCATGTAAGTCAGGAGGTACTGAGCTCCAACAGATGTTACCAATTTTGGATTTGAACATTTCAGCAGGAGTGAGTGCAGCTTCAGCATTGGTGACCTCCTCATCAGACTCATCAGATGTGTCTGTGCCTTCTGGTAGATACTCTACAATGTCTTCCTCCTCAGAAACCTGCTCATCTGTATCACTATGCTGTTCTGTGTCCTCTGCCTCATTTTCAGAAAAGATATGATCCAGAGCTGGGCTTACTGTAAATCTTCTTCTCATTTTTGACTGCTGCAAACAGGAGATGTGTACTCTGCAAGTCACCAACGCTAAACTAAATTTGTCTTATGCAAGCCTTACATGTCTGAACATGTCTGTTTTTGTTTGCTTGTTTTGTTTGTTCAGGTAAGGAGACACACAGGCAAAGAGAGAAGCCCCTCAAAGTGTGTTTAGGATTTTTGTTTTGACCCTAACTATTGTTTTATAACCTTAAATTATAACTGGGTCAAAACTGACCCTACCAACACAAAGGTAATAATTTTCACCAGAGCATTTTATAATTTAGTACAATTGTTTTTTTTTTGTTTTATTTTAATTAAATACACATTCCTGACAAAGTCAAAAAGCCTTGATGCAATAAACAAAATTAGGTAGTAGTTTTATGCATTTAAAAAGTAAAACGGGCTGGTGCTGACCCTAACACAAGAGGAAGGTTAAGAACATTCAAACTCAACTTGATGTTATTTTGAAGGAATTAGGTGGATAGGATTGCAAACTTTGTTGGACTGAATGGCCTGTTCTCATCAAAAATTTTCTAAAATTGTACATTTGTATGTAATTTTATTTGTTATTAAAATCAACAAAATCAAAAAAATTCTAATATAATTCTTTTTTAAATTATATTTTGTATTAGATATATCCTGAACAGAAGGAATCTGTGTCTCAATAATATTCAGAGTTGACTTCACCATTCTCTCTCTATAGCCTAACTTAATTTTACATTTTGTTACAAAGAAAGGCCAGATGGTTGTACTAATGAATTATATCTACCATAAAAACTCAATGTAACCTCCAGAAAGAAAAATAAAACTTTGTTTTTTGCTAAAAGAAGAACCAATTCTGGAAATCTGACTCTGGCTGAACAAAGAAAAACATGAAAAATGCTCAGTTCCTGTGCTATTTAGGGTTGTTTCAGTAAAGAGAATTACAACATTTTCCAAGAAGTTATTTAAGTTACAAGTAGACATCAGCAAAAGAAGGATGGCTTTTGCATTTTGCTTTATAAGCACATTAGAAATTCTCATTATTTATATAAAGTAATGCTCAGTGTCTCTCTGTAATTTTATTTTGCAATAATGAATAATTATTGCATAATGAACAAGCAAATATCCAAATGCTACTATATAATGGGTGGGCCAGGGGTGAGTGTGTTTTCAGAGCTTCCTCTCCCCTCGGAAGATAGAGGGCAGCCCCCCTGGGCTGCTACAGGACCACGGATGCCCACAGGGCATGTTGGGAATTGAAGTTTGCTGCAGCCCTGTTGGGTTCCTTGGGTGCCGCCAGGAGGTGCTGCAGAGCCTGCACAGCCCTACTATGTTGGGCTCCCACCATACCCGGAAGTGCTACTGGAAGAAGATCACTGGGTGTCCTATAAAAGGATCCAATCACCACTACCCTGGGAGGCAGAGTCAGGAGGAGGTGGACAAAGTTTGCTGTAAGAGGAGTGGAGGTGAAGAGAGAGAAGAAAATGAGAGAAGTAAAATGTGTTTAGTGCTTTGTATTGTGCTGGAGAACTATGCTGTACAGGTGGGAAACGGGGGAAGGTGCGTCCCACATGGAAAAATTCCATCCATCCATTATCCAACCCGCTATATCCTAACTACAAGGTCATGGGGGTCTGCTGGAGCAAATCCCAGTGAACACAGAGTGCAAGGCAGGAAATAAACCCTGGGCAGGGCGCCAGCCCACCACAGGGCACGCACACACACCTACACACCAAGCACACACTAGGGACAATTTAGAATCGCCAATGCACCTAACCTGCATGTCTTTGGACTTTGGGAGGAAATGGAGTACCCTCAAACTCCACGCAGGGAGGACCCGGGAAGCGAACCCGGGTCTCCTAACTGCAAGGCAGTAGTGCTACCCACTGTGCCACCCCATGAAAAAAATAAAAAAATAAATGTGTGTGTGCTGAACTTGTGTCCTGTGTCTGTCTGTATCGGGTTTGGGCGGCAGAAGCACACTCTAGTGGCCACACAGTTTATAGTGTAGATGAGTAGTTATGAATAACGTACACTCATTTAACCTAAAAAAATAACTCTGACAAACTACACCAGGGGCCTCATGTATAAATGTTGCATACGCACAAAAATGTTGCTTAAGCACATTTCCACGCTCAAATCGTGATGTATAAAACCTAAACTTGGTGTAAAGCCACGCACATTTTCACGCTAGCTCAAACCCTGCCGTATGCAGGTTTTCCACTCGCTTTTGCAAACTGGAGGCACCCAGCGTCAAAGCAGTGCCTTTGTTCCACTGTGGTTTCCCTTACTTTTTTAGATCCACATCCCTGACGCGGCTTTATCAAATACATTGAAATTAACCGCATATTGTTTATTAGTTTAAGGCATCTGATTGTAATTAACCTGTAACAATAAAATGGTCCACAGAATGGCCAAACTATTCCAAAAACCATAGCTGCTTTAGCGTTGTTACTCTCACTGCACCTTCTTCTTCTCCTTTCAGCTGCTCCCATTAGGGGTTGCTACAGCGGATCATCTTTTTCCTTATTACTCTCACTGCACCACTCAGAGTATTTATATCATTGTATCTGAGTGTGGAATTGCAGCTCTAAAGCAGCTGATTGGAAAGAGAATTATCTGTATATAGCATCTAGCATACACCGTCTCAGCCATGCTGCCTATTTGAACTGCTCCCATACGGCAAACGCTTCAGAGCCTTTCCTGTACTGACCTTGCTGTTCAAAAAGAGTTTCATCCCAAGAACTATAAACGCACTCTATCAGTCCATCAAGTGCTCCTTGTAGAACTGTTTGTACTTATAAGTTCAATTACCTCACTGTAAACGTACGATATGGTTATAATATTGCACAACCTGAGCCACTTTAGCGCATATTTACATATGATGACTATATAATTTTTAAGATGAAATGCAGCAAAATATGTTTATTACATTATACAGATAAAATGTTATCATCATTTAAATAATGAATATTGTTAATAATTAAACATGTGAGGACACGGTGTTGCAGCGCGAGCAAGGAGCTGGCACCCCATTCAGGGATTGTTCCTGCCTCGTGCTGTGTTTTTTCTGAGGCTGGCGTGACCCTGGAAGGATAGATGGATAGAATAATTAAACATGTACTAGGAAGATATTTCAATGTTCTTTAAAAGTTTTGAAGAATCAGCGTTCTAAGCTTGGAGATGGCTTAACGTCTATTACAGAGTTGATTGTGTGTTGATTGTGTACTTGGAGAAAGAAAAGGAAGGACAGGAATTGGGCGTTATTACATTTGAAAGAGACAGTACTGCTGCAATAAATTATTTCATCGAAGGTTGCGCATGGCGCAGCAAGCATCTTGCATGAGGCAGAAACAATCTCTGGATGGGTCAAAAATGTAAATCAAAACAAAAACTAAACTCAATTTATAAATAAAAAATCAAAACAGAAAAGAGCATGCAAAAAGGGTTACCGTAAATACTTTTTAGAAAGATGAGTCCTACCACCATAAGTAATTGTTTATATTTGGGAATCCAAAATCTTGGACACCAAGAGGACCACATGGTCTCTGTGGTGAGATGTGTACATATATTGTGATACGTAATAATAAAAAATAAGCATTTAACAGCGTAGCATTGTATACAGTGGGCTTATATAGACAAAATTGTGTTAGGAAATGAGATGTACAGGAAATAACATCACAGCAGAGGGACGGAAGCAATGTCATCATGGCGGGCCGGAAGTGACAGCATCATGGTGGAGCTGGAAGTGATGTTATTAGGAAGGGTCAGAAGTGACATCATTCCTGGGACACAGAGCCGGGATTGTGGAATGGAGACCATTTTGAGTAACCGGATGTGTGCATTTTTTAAAGAAGGGACTGCTTCCAGCCAGTATTTTAATCTCGGTATGAGAGGATTTATTTATGGAATTGTTTTAACTTCAACTTTGGACCACTTGTTTCTAATGGATTATTTATTTATTGATTTTTGATTGCACTGCACTATTTGAATACTTTGGATTTGTTTTGTTGGTTTTTAATAAAAACTTTACACCTTTCCTCTAGCATCGTCTGGTATCCTCATTGTCCAGCTCATCCGGTTACATTACCGATGGTGTCGGGTCCAATAGGCTCCCAAAAAAGAGATGGAAGCATGGAGCAGACCCGCATCTTCACAGTTACCCAGGTGTTAATGTATTTAAGGAAGAAAATAAAAGACTGTTATCAGTGGGTGTGGGTTACACAACAATGTAAAAATGCATTTATTGCTCAGGTCAGTAGACACTAATTCTTCAGTGGTATCCACTATTCTTGCAGTGGAGTGGCACAGTGCTAGTGTCATGCAGTGAGGCGTGAAGTCTGCATGTTTTTCCTGTGTCTGTGTGGATTTCCTCCAGGATCTTTGGTGCCCTCCCACAGTCCAATGATTAGGTGGATTGGCACCATTAAGTTAGCCCTAGTGTGTTTGTATGTGTGTGAGTGTGTCACCCTGTGATGCACTGGCACCCTGTCCCGGCATTGCTCCTGCTTTGCGCCATCTGTTTCTTGGGATAGGCTTCAGCCCCTTGTGACCCTGCTCAGGATTAAGTGGGTTTAGAAAATGGTTTATTATGGTAAGGTATGCTTGCAGTACGGTTACACTGAAGATTTTCATAACAATGGATATCAGATAACAGTCTGAGACATTCAATAACATATTGTATCATGTCAATAATCATGTGCTGATGTGCTTGAGACGTGCTGACGGTGAACTTTGCGAACATGAGAGGCTGCTGAGAGTTTTCGGTGTTTTCTGTGGCATGAGAGTTAATTAAAAAAATACATTTTGCTCTTAAAAACTTGGGTTTCGGTTGCCGCTAAGGAACTGTGTGGGAATTTTTAAAGCTTTTTTCCCTTTAGAAGTGTTTTTTTTTGCTTTTTTTTCACCGGCACAAGAGCAAAAGCAGTTGGGTGTTAGGTGGCACTCTTGGAAAAGTTACTTGTATTTGTACATGTACATTTACTTCTTCTTGTTATCTGTATTTGAACTAGCATCGAGGAGGCAGGGTAGAAAGCAGGAGTAACTGATATCGCCATCTATAAGTAAATAACCGGGTCCAACAGCAACTCCTTAGTTTAAAAGTCAAAAAAGGGCGACTTCAAAGCAGTAAAGGGGAAGACTCAGCTGCCAGCGTTAAGGCTCCGATCAGGCCCAAGGGGCTGTAGGAACAGATAAGGTAGTAAAGTTTAATTTATTTGTTTATTTTAGACTGAGCAGTTCTTATCAATCCGGAGGCAGAACATTTAAGCAGGCCACAGCATAAGGGTTCATTAATATGGTATAATACAAACAATACGAGTGGAGCATTCAGCTAAGAGGGAGAACAGTACAGGAGCTTACAGTAAATGAACAGAAGGTGTAAAATAGCTGCAACAGTTATTAGTGTTACCATTTAAGTTAAATCATTTAATTTTAAGAAAAAAAAAGAAAGTTAAGGCAGTTTTACTAATCCTAAATCAAATTTTAATGATGAGGCCAGTGCAATGCAAGTCCTGTTGGATGTTGGACTTTTTAGATGATGGCTTGGAGGAGCCAATTGTCTATGAGGGCTATATCTGCAGGAGATGACAGCTGATCCAGCACCTCGAGCTCAGGGTCGCTGAACTGGAGAAGGAGTTGGCTGGCCTGCATTGTAGTAGAGAATTGGAGGACCAGGTGTCCTTTAGAGAGATAGTGTGCACACCTAAGGTGGCGTGGGAGGGGATTCCAGACGAGACAGGTAGAAACAGGTGGTTAAAGGGTGCACACTGTCCGGGGGCATCAACCCCAGAATTAGAAGAGTCAAACCGTTATCATGTCCTTGCGGAGCTAGATGGTGTCTCTGATGATTCTGAGGTGGTAGGCAGGGATAAGGAGCCCCAACAGGCAACCTCAAAAACAGTTCCCATAAAGAGAGAGGTAGTGATAGTTGGGGACAAATGACATACATAAGGGTAGTCTGTCAGTTGTGATCCAAATTCAAATACTTAGGTGCCAGGTTGAGGAGAAGAAATGTCAAGGTAGTCTAAAGTTCTTCCAGGGCCTCGTGCCAATCCAGATAAGACTGAGGAGATTAGAAGGCTTAACACGTGGTTAAAATCTTGGTGCAGGGTAGAAGGGTATAAGTTTATGTGGCATTGGGACTCCTTTTGGAACAGATAGGACCTGTTCCACCATGACAGGTTACATCTGAATCGGAGGGGTACCGATGTATTGGGGATGCATATGAGTAGGCTAATCAAGGATTGCTTAAATTAGGGAATGGGGGGCCGGGAGTTTAGGACAGTCTATGTTTAGATCTATGCATGGAGGTGCAAACGTAGTAATGTAAATTCTAGCCCAACATTTAAATATAGAAGGGGTAACACATTAAAAATAGCTTGTCTTAATGCTAGAAGTTTCAAAAATAAGGTAAGTGAGTTGGAGCTGTATGTAGCAGAGCATAATTATGATATTATAGCAATAGCGGAATCCTGGCTAAATAACAAAGATGGCTATGAGTGTAACATAGAGGGATACACATATTTTAGGAAGGACACTGTGGCGGACAGCCGGGTCCCATGCCCAGCAGGGACGTCCCTTCTGCATCTGTTCCAGGGGAGCAACTATGGGCGGCTCAATACCACCCCCGGGATGCTTGGTGGCAGCCTCCCTGGCGGACGGTGATTCCCCAGCCTGTCGCATGGCTCCATGGGAGATGGAGTCCTCCACAGCCTGGTTGGGGGCTCGGGTGGCTGCTAGGGAGAGCTGCATGGAGTCAGCAGCCCAGCTCGACGTATTTTCAGCCCCACCCAGAAGAGCAATTAGGACCAGGTGGTCAAGCACGTGGAACGCTTCCGGGTTTAATATAAAAAGGGCCAGCCACCACCACTCAAAGAGCCAGAGTTGGGAGGAAGGAGACGAAGCTTGAGGAGGAGTGGTGGTAAAAGGGAGAAAGAACTGCTGGCTTGTGTGACAAGTGCTTTTGGACTGTGTATTGCCTGTGGGTCACGGGGAAGACGTGCGCCCACGGGTGAAGAAAATAAAAGTCTGTATTAGTTTTATACGTGTCTCTGTGTCCATCTGTGTCGGGTCGAGCGCCTATATAGAACCTTTGTTACAACACACAGAACAGAAAAGGAGGTGGGGATGCTGTTTATGTCAAACAGAATTTAAATGTAAGTCCTCTTCAGTTGAACGATGAGCCCCATCTTAGTGAGGACATGTGACTTCGCTTGTAAGCATTAGAAGTCTTATTTTAGGAGTGTGTTATAGACCACCAAATTCAGACAGTAATTTAAACATATATCTTTTTAGTAATATCAAAAAGGCAAGTTTACAGGAGGATATTATAGTCATGGGGGACTTTAATTATCCAAATATTAACTGGGATAACCTTGCAGATGGAGGAGCACAAGAACAGGAGTTTTTTAAGAAGTAATCAGTGACTGTTTTTTAACACAGTATGTTAAAGCACCAACAAGGGGTGAAGCCTGTCTGGATTTAGTATTTTGTAATAATCAAGATAGAATTGAGGGTGTAGAGGTGATTGAACCACTAGGGTGAAGTGACCATAATACAGTCTAATACAAATCTCAGTGTTTTGTAAGAGTGCATATGCAAAGACTAAAAATGTTAAGTTGAACTTTGGTAGGGCTAATTTTGAGCAGATGCGACAAAGTCTAAGGAGGATACACTGGAATAAGCTTTTAAGTGTGGAGACAGTCGAGGAGCAGTGGAATAGGTTTAAATATGTTTTACATGTAATGCAGGACAGGTACATACCTACATTTGGAATTAATAGGTAATTTAAAAAAACTCCACAGTAGATTAATAAAGATTTAAAAAAGAAACTGCATAGGAAAAAAGTGCTTTGTAAGGTATATAAGACTAAAGACTGACCCTAAGAGATTCTTTCAGTATTTTAGTAGTAAAAGAATAGTCAAGGAGGAGGTCAAGTGCATCAAAAATAGTAAAGGGGAATTAAAAGATGCAGACAGTGAAATAGCGGATGCCCTAAACTTGCATTTTTCTGAGGTCTTCACAAGTGAGGAAGTGGATAACCTCCCAGAAGTAAACAGGACTGCTAAGGAGGTACTGAGGAATCTGGAAATTGTAGAGGGAAAAGTGCTGTGCAGATTAAATAAACTGAAATCAAACAAATTACCAGGACCAGATAATATTTACCGCCGAGTTCTTAAGGAGACTAGCAAGTACATATATAAACCCTTGACAGATATTTTTAGGAAGTCACTGCACACTGGAGAGATTCCGAAGGACTGGAAAATGGCAAATATCATCCCATTATATAAAAAGGGTGACAGGGAAGATCAAAGTAACTATAGGCCAGTAAGCTAACATGCATCACAGAAAAATTATTGGAAGGAATTATTAAGGATAAGATCGAGCAACACCTGGCAAGGACAGGAGTTATTTGGAACAGTCAGCATTGGTTCAGAAGAGGGAGGTTGTGTTTTACTAACATTCTATGAGGAGGCAACAAAATTATATGATTAAAGTGGAGCAGATTATATTTTTTATCTTGACTTTCAGAAAGCATTTGATAAGGTAACACATGAGAGGTTGGACATCAAACTAAAACAAGTGGGAGTTCAGGGTGATGTTTTTAGATCGGTGCAGAATTGGCTCAGACACAGAAAACAGAGGGTTATGGTCCGAGGAACCTCATCAGAATTGGCTGATGTTAGGAGTGGTGTTCCACAGTGGTCAGTGCTAGGGCTTCTGCTATTTTTAATATATATAAATGATTTAAATAGGAATATAAGAACCAAGCTGGTTAAATTTGCTAATGATACCAAGACAGGTGGATTAGCAGATAATTTGGAATTTGTTATATCATTACAGAAGGACTTGGATAAGAAGGAATAAAAGTGGAAGTTTGTGACTGAGATGGAAAAATACCTGGACACAGATGAGACTGAACAACAATGTATTTCTTGTATAGCCCAAAATCACACAAGGAATGACTCAATAGTTTTTAACAGGCCCTGTTTTTGACAGCCTCCCAGCCTTGACTCTCTAAGAAGACAACTAAAACTCCCCAAATAAAACCCTTGTAGGGGAAAAATTGAAAGAAATCTTGGGAAAGACAATTCAGAGATAGACTCCATCCAGGTAGACTGAGAGTTCAATGGGGGTCAAAATATAGGGTTAATACAACACACAATACTGAATGGTTAAAAACTGCCAAGAGCATCTAGTAGTTAGTGATGTTTGTTGGTTTAACCACTGTTGTTGAGCTGGGCAATGACACAGCCCAGATATGTGAAAGCTGGGGAGCCAGCTGGGCCATCCTACTTAATTCTACAGCAATGAAAACCCATCTAATAAGTGTAAATTAATTGAAAATAGCCCAGATTAGGCAAAGGATAACAGTTCTTTAGCAGGTCTTCTTGGTGAGGTTTTTGACCTGAATTTTGTTTTTGACCCACTGCCACTAAATTAATGCCAGTTTAGTAGGAGAACTGCTCCTTATTTTATCAAATCCCAACCATGATTTAATTAATTAATTAATACCAGTATATGTGCATGATTGAGAACCACACCTAACATCAAGAACACACCTTGAGCCAAATATATAAAAACAGAAAACCTACCAGACCAGAGGCAAGTTTGGTTTCACAGTTCCTTTAATATTGTCCTACAGACAGACCTGAGTTATGCATGTGAGAAGGGGCATTGTTTAAAAGACATGCCTACTTTATTGAGCATTGGCTGTTGTTTCTCACAATGCAGTTCCAAATCCTGTTCTGCTGGAAAGAAGCATTTGAGGAGACTGCCCCTAGGTCTGGTAAAAATAATTGGAAAAAAAATAAGCCACAATATTTTAATTTAATAAAATGAGGTCTTTAATAACACTGATACTGATCCACAACTTTAATATTAAAGTATTGATTATACAATTAACAGTGTGTAATCTATATAGCTCAAAAATCATTCCTCATGCCCCCCTTCTTAGCTACATAATAAATTAATCTCTAACCGCTTAGTTTTTATCAAACAAATTTTAGGTCATGTCTGCTGACTTTTTAGTGACCTTTAGGCATTAAACATATTATAAGCTTTACTGCTTACAGAGATCATTGTCTTATCATTAACAGCCTATTGTTAAACTCCAAGATACTCCTTAAAAAACAGGACAAAATTCACATCATTTTCACATAACTCTAATGACCACCTGTGGAAATAGTTTATGGGTATGATTTGGTTAAAACATAAAGAAAACAATATAGTATGAAACTATTTATCATACATGAAACCCAGTTCATTACCTATTGTTAAACAACAAAAAATTTTTTTGCAAGTGATAGGATTTAAAGTTAACAGAGCAGAATAAAAACAAAAATATTTCCATATAAATACGATACAAATTGAGCATATATTCTTTCACAGTGAGAAGGGAGCTCCATTATGCGGTTAGCTCATTCCAACAATAGATGCCTTCTTCTCGGGATTCTGGGCATTATAGTGTTTTGACCAGAAGGGGCTGAGTCAGTTGCCCTCACAGAGAAAAGGAGATGACATTGTTAGCAACATCATCCCCTTTCATCACAGACATACATCTGATGAGCCCGGAAGGTGCTCCTCTGACATGTATGCATGACATGACTTAAAACATAACAAAAAGTATTTCTATTTCTGCGGTAAAACAGACACAGAGTTAAAAAAAAAAATCATGGCTCTTATTTTTCAAAAAAGTCAAGAATCTTCATCAAAAACTGAAGTCAGAAAACAAAGCACACATGTTTTGTATAATATTGAACTGTTTGTTCCAACAGTGTTCATTTATTTTTATTATTTCATTATTGACAGTTGAATGCTATTGCTATTTAACACTAGAATTACCAGAGTCTATGAAAAAACTTGTAGATCCGGCCCACCTTAAAACCGTTCTCACCTCTCCGCCAGCATCTTTTGACTTCTAAATGTGCCGATAAAGACGAGCAGCAAGCAGCCAGCTATCACATCCCCCACCGTCGCAGAACATTCACTAAGTTTTCCCAGCTCATGCCTTGTTTGATTATCTGGGAGTGACTGTACTGCTGGAGTTTTAGAGTGGAAATAATAGATTGTTATTTGGAACACATGCATTTCATGTGTGTTGCGTTTCTACAGTAATCTGTGTAAACACATTGTTAAAACAGAAACTTTTTCATATTTTAGTAATGTTACAAAATGTAGGCATAAACTACATTTACATAGTGCTACGATTTGCTGTCTCAGAACGCAGGAAACTTGCCGTGCCTCAGAGACCCGAGTTCGATTTCCTGCTGGGGAGAAAGTGTTATTTTTTTCTTAAGTAAATCATTAAGTTTAAAACGTCGATCGCGGTTATTTCTGTTGATTAATTCATGCTTTCATTCATTATAGCTAATACTGTTATCAAGTGGTCGCTATTTTTGCTTGTTGTATGCAATCTATCTAGCGTCTTTATCTCCACTCTCACTGCCCACTTGCCTGCGTGTAAAATACATATACATTATATATAAAACAAAACTACTATATAGCTAATACTGCCTAGTATCTGCCTAGTGCCTTCTCTGTATACCTATTATATAAGTGTCTCCCCTATCTATCCATTTATCTAGTGCCTTTCACATGTGAACATACTCTCACTGCCTGGTTGCCTTTCTGCAGCACCTGTCATATAGGGCCTTTCACGTCTATCTATCTATCTATCTATCTATCTATCTATCTATCTATCTATCTATCTATCTATCTATCTATCTATCTATCTATCTATCTATCTATCTATCAACTTCTGTCTGTGCATTGTGTCTTACAGAAATTAAAAATAAGAACAGTTATAAGGACACTTGTTCATGTTAATTGCAGTCTCAATTGTTAAAAAAATATTTTAAAAGGAGCATCCCACATGAAAATATAATGATCTTATTAACTGACAGTGCATAACAATTCATAAATTTTATGTCCATTTGAGGTTAAAAAGAAAAAAAAATCTTTCTACCCAGCGGGGAATTGAACTCAGGTCTCTGAAGCACAGCAAACTTGTTGCGGTCAGAGACAATAAATCTTAGCGTTTTGCCATGGAAGCTTTTGTGAAAGTGTTTGTTTGATCTTTGGAAATCAGGCTTCACACATTCTATAGTTTATGCCTACATTTTGTAACATTTACTACTAAAATATGAAAATGTTTCTGTTTTAACAATGTGTTTACACAGATTACTGTAGAAACAGAACACACATGAAGTGCATGTGTTCCAAATAACGATCTATCATTTCCATTCTAAAACTCCAGCAGTTCAGTCACTCCCAGATAATCAAACAAGGCATGAGCTGGGAAAACTTAGTGAATGTTCTGCGAAGGTGGGGGATGTGATAGCTGGCTGCTTGCTGCTCGTCATAATCAGCACATTTACAAGACAAAAGACGCTGGAGGAGAGGCGAGAACGGTTTTAAGGTGGGCTGGATCTATGAGTTTTTTCATAGACTTTGGTAATTCTTGTGTTAACTCCAAGCTAGTCAAGATAGAACCCTAACACTGGTTTGATGACATCTCAGTATTACTTCATGCCATACGGATGAAAGATGTCCATTTGGCTACATGAGTCACAGCAGAGTAAATGGCTAATAATGGAGGCATGCAGAGGCAGCCTTAGGCGTGTGTGGGGCTTAGGGCTGACCAACCCCACATGGGGCCGGTTACGTCAAATGTTGTTACCGGTATGTGTGGACTGTATAAACTTGCACGTGAATTTAATAAAAATAATGTTAAAAACCACTGGATTTTCTCATTACAGTATTCAGCTAAATTTTCGCGAGATAGCATGCTGACTTTATCAAAATATAATGATATAATCTATTAAAAAAGTGCAATTCATAATTCATGACAATACCACAACAGTGCGAAATGTGATGCAGTGTCATGCGGAAATCAGGTGCTTCTTCTAGAAAAGTACCCAAATTGCAAGTATACTCTGAGTCTCGATATGCGATAATGGTTCCTCTTAGAAGCATCTCAAGCATATATATACTGGAGAATATAACTTGACAAATCTGCTTGAATGCGCGGACCTCATAAGCAGTCACTCCACTTACCACCTCCAAACGCCACTCTTAGAGGCACATAAGATGGGTGTGCAGAGGAGCCATGAGATAGGAAGTCAATGAGAAAGAGTGACAGTGGAAGCAACTTCAGGAAGCTGTTTTTAGGTGGAGGCACATACTGTACATGTGTGTGTGTGTGCGGGGGTGGGGGGGGGTTTGGGTTGTGTATGTGTGCCATGTACTCACACTTAAACAGGATGTCCAAGTTATAGAAAGGCTTCCAGATTATGTTGGGCTATTGTTAAGAATTTGTCAGGTAGATCAGCCCAGCAAATAAAACCAAGGGACACCCGGGAGGTAGAGAATGATATGATAGAGAAGGTTAGCTGAGAAACTTATTGAGCATCCTTGTATATAGAGAGTTACTTGTTTTTTCACTGATTTTATTATATCATTGTGCTTGTGCCATTTTCTTCACTTCTGAGTTTGAAAACGGTTTTTTCTGTCCTTTTCATTTTTGTCTTGCGAGGAAGGAGGAAGAAGAAGAGTTATCTGAATGTTTGTTTTGTATACAGCATCATTTATTTTTGTTTATTGTTGTATGCTGTACATATATTAATTCTGTGCCATTGCAGATGACTGAATTTAATTTTCAGCACATGACAATATGATTTTTTTTTTGTGTTGATGGCACAATAATAAACACTTGTTTTCTATACTTTCTTTGGTTCTGTGCCTGCAATTTACCCCACTGATGCTTTCAGTTACATTACAAACACCCAGAGTTTGAACATGTGCCGAGGTGCCAGTGCACAGGGCCTCACACCCTTCAACTGTAGATAGCCTAGAGTAACAAAAGATATCAACAGTATAAGTGTACAAAAAATAAATCAATTCTTGACATACAGCTGCTTGTTTTCATGTAGTTTCATTTTAGATATTAACAGATATTTTCAATTAAAAAAAAGTTTTCAGGGTTGTGGTGCTACTTGCTATAAAACCCTTCAACATTAATTAATGAAAGTCAAAAAGGATATTCCAGATGGAAAAATAAAATAACAAATGAAGTAGAAATTTTTTTTATGTAAATAGTTAAAAGTGTACAAACACGCATATTTCTGAGTTTTATTTAAGGAAACATTTCTAAAAGCTGATTACCAGTTATCACAGATTCTTTTTCAATCATCTCCAGCATACAAAAAGTTACACTTTATTTAATTTCCCTTTAATTAAATTTTGTTTAGCTTCCCATCTAGCAATGTGTCATTTGGCTAGGGACAAAACAGGACCTATAGATATGTAGTGCAAAATGGAAAAAAGGGTGAGCAGTTCCCCAAAAAGCACTGACCAGATCAGGGGCCTCATGCATAACGCCGTGGGTAGCAATCACACTGAAACATGGCGTACGGACAAAAGTGTAAATGTTCGTACGCACAAAAAAATCCAGATCCATAAATCCCTGTCAGCGTGAAAAGTAATGCACGTGCACACGCCTGCTGTCCCGCCCCGTCTCCTCCCAGAATTACACCTCTTTCAATATGCAAATCAATATAAATAGCCCTAAAGCTCAGTGTTCTGTGTAAAGGCAATGGCAAAAGCACAGAGGAAAATAGAAGAATTTCAGCGAATACCAGGTGGAGGAAAGGAAAAACATACTATTTGTTGGTTTGTTTTAACAGTGGTATAAACAACAAAAGGAAGCTGATTGAGTGACATAGAGTGTCAGAGAAACTCAAAAGCTCAATTTTACAAAGTCACACAGTGCCCGAAATAAAAAAGAAGCTGTCAGATATCAAAGTCGCCGTGAAAAGGCAAGTTGTAGCCCACTGTCTGAGTATTATATGAAAGCTTATTAGGGTACAGAGAAAAGAAAAAAAAAAATAGGCACACAGTGGGAGAAAAGCTCGAAATATCAACTTTAATCTTGAAATTTCCACTTTAATCACATAGTTTATTTTGTCATATAGAACATCATAAACTTCATCTTTAAATCGTTTAATTTACTAGTTTCTCAAATACCATCGTAACTAAAGTAGCATGTTAAATGCTTTGTTTTGTATATGTTCTTCTATGTGCTCTATGTGTGTGAATCACTAAGTGCTTCTTAAACAAGCTTTCTCTTCCTCCGACAGGACACAAAATCCATTACATTCATGACATTACAGCTCTCTGTATAATTAAAATACTGAGATGTATACATGATATCATTATCATGATGATAGGAGTTGAAGCATGTTATTAAACATGGGAACATGGTGGCGCAGTGAGAGTGACGAGCTGGCGCCTCATCCAGGGATTGTTCCTGCCTCCCGCAAGATGCTTGTTGCGTCGTGTGCGACCTTCAATAAATAATTTATTGGAGCAGTACTGTCTCTTTCAAACATACTAACCCCCAATTCCTGTCCTTCCTTTTCTTTCTCCAAGTAACCAATTGCCACACAATCAGCTCTGTGATAGATGTTAAGCCATCTGTAGGCTTAGAACGCCGATTCTTCTATTCTTTTAAGGAACATTGAAATATCTTCATACTACATGTTTAATTATTCTATCCATCTATCCATCCAGGGTCACACCAGTCCCAACAAGAATACAGCGTGAGGCAGGGACAATCTTTGAATGGGGCACCAGATCGTCGCTAGCGCTGCGCCACCGTGTCCTCACATGTTTAATTATTAACAATACACATTATTTAAATGATATTAACATTTTATCTTTATATTGTAATAAACAGATTTTTCTGCACTTCATCTTAAAAATTATATCGTCATCATACATAAATGCACACTTTATCAAGTGGCGCAGGTTGTGCAATATTATAACTGTATCGCAAGTTTACAGTGAGTTGATTGTACTAATAAGTACAAACAGTCCTACAAGGAGCACTTGATGGACTGATTGAGTGTGTTTATAGTTTTTTTGATGAAACTGTTTCTGAACTGCGAGGTCTGTACAGGAAAGGCTCGGAAGTGTTTGCCGTTTGAGAGCAGTTCAATAGACAGAGTGCATGGCTGAGGCAGCGTGTGCTAGATGCTGTATACCGATAATTCTCTTTCCGATCAGCTGCTGTAGAGCTATGATTCCACACTCAGATACAGTGGGATAAATACTTAAATAAATTGTCACTATTCAAACCCTTTAGCTGCCTCCCATGCACACGTGTGTGACACCATTTAAAGTAAGACTGCATGTAAAATTTTTGGGGCATAGGTCATGATTTTAGGGGGTGAAGTATTTTAGTAAATGATCCAAAGGCCATGTAGTTTTCTATGTCTTATTTGGGGGATGCATTTCAGTCAAGGTTATTATAGTTTTGAATTTTTATATTAGTTTTTATTTCTATATTTTTGCTGACCTTAGTTGGAAATTCAGTTTAGTTTTAGTTTTCCTTTATCGTGTAGTTTTAGTTTTAGTTTAGTTTTTATTTTACAAAGACATTTCTATTTTATTTTTATATATATTTGTTTCAGTTTTAGCTTTAGTAATTATGGTATGGTTAAATAGCTACTATGGAGTTTACTTTTTGTGTCACAATGAGACAGAACTATACACTTAATGGGTTTGGATATACAGTAATATGAATTTAATGTTAGTGAAAGCTTGCTACACTACACAACACACTTTACTATTTGGTTTTATTTTTGTCTGGTAAAATGTTTTCTATGTCATTTGTGCTGAACAAATCTGCGCTGGCTGTTGGCACTTTTTTTCTTTTCCTTTTATTGCCCAGAATGGGCCAAGTTGTAATGAACTTTAGGTGAATTTTAAGGTGTGAGGGTTTTTTATTCTAAATGTCTACAACACACAACATCTCCTGCTCCAACAACAATGTGCTTATAATGAATGCTTTCAATATTTAATTCAAAAATCTCAAACACTGGGCTTTGTTATTTTCTACCAGCCATATTGATCTCTGATTCCATCTCAGGCACAAACAATTTATAGACAGAATTTTGCACCTGCAGGCTTGGAAAGATTTTAAAAAATAAGAAAAGTGAATCTACTGTGTTTTGACAGGTGTCACCATGAAAATCACAGGGGTTAAGGAAGAACAAGGGTCTTAGGCTTGAATCAGTGTGCAGACACCACTTAGCTGTACTGAGGGAAACAAAGAAAAACAAGCATGTAGT
This sequence comes from Erpetoichthys calabaricus, assembly GCF_900747795.2. NCBI lineage: Eukaryota > Metazoa > Chordata > Cladistia > Polypteriformes > Polypteridae > Erpetoichthys > Erpetoichthys calabaricus. The sequence continues at coordinate 46,647,561 of NC_041409.2, forward strand.
GTGAAGGTTAGGGGCAGTGAGACTTGAATAGCCCATCATAAGAACAGTAAACCCTTAATGACCAGAGCAAGAGCAGGTAAGTAGTTATACAGACAGCTATTGTCACATGGATGATTGATGACTTTAAGCCCTGCCCCAAATAGGATGGATGACTTTAAGCACTGCCCCAAATATGAAAATATGAAAATATGCCCCGCCCCTGGGGGTTGGACCACCATCATAATTGATCATCTCTAAACCCCGCCTTTTAGGGTGGGTCTTTCGTAAACCGATCCTTTATCACGCCCCATTAACAATACTCACACCCCCGAGGTACGCCTTTGTCTCTCTAACCGCCTATAGGGTTAGGGGTGAGGCGTGTCGCTCACCCCCGACTGTGGGGGGAGACGAAAGAGTTCTTGTATAAAATTCTAGTCATTTAGTGAAAACACCACGACACACAAAAGCAAACAGAATGGACGGTCTTGTGAACACTCCTAAGAAACTGAAAGCAAACAGGGTGTCCAGAAGGACGGAGTTACGGGAACCACGCTTCAGCTCTGCCTGGTACGATTCTAACTGTGCTTTGAACCAGGTAGAGGTAAAAAGAAATGCTGAGGGACAGCTCACGGTAGCGGTTTCCAAGAAGGAGCCTATCCTTCCCGAATATAAAGAGGCCGGTCACAAAGAAGGGGAGGAAGATAAAGAAAATGAGATAAAGGAACAAGTGAGAGAAATTCATTTTTCTATAAAAGACTGGACTTTTTTAAAACTCTTATTCCAAATATTGATGAGGCTATTTATCAAGGAAAACTGTCCGACCAAATGAAAAGAATTAAAAGAAAATTGGAGGAGGAGTTTAGCCTGTTGAATAATTCATGCTCGGAGGAGGAGAAAGAAAATTGGGAGACAACTGCCCCCTAAGTGAGTGGAGATAAATACAGAAGTCTTTTACATAGACTACATTAACCTAAAACACTATCGAGATGTCTTCAACTAACTACCCTACCGAAGTTGGTGCTAGCTGGGCCAGTCGTCTCCCTGTTCTCTCGGCCTCTGAGGTGGCAGAAGACCTCAACACTTTGATGCGTTCCGAAGAACCGAGCTCCTGTGGTATGGAACATACGTCCGCCGCTGACTACCTGTTTTGGCCGGCTAACCCTCAAGCCAACACCGCCTACTCTACTCCCGATGAGATGATGATCGACACTAACCTACAACCCCGCTACTCTGCCGCAGACCAGATGTTGACAACCAACAATGTGTTTTGGTCGGGTAACAACCAGCACCCCGCCGGCTATGTTCCTGATCAGGCCTGTTGGTCTATGGAACAGACGGCTGCCGTCGATTGCCTGTTTTGGCCCGACAATGTCGTACCTAACTCCGGGTACTCTGCTCCTAACAACTCTCCTTCAGACCCGCTGTCTTGGCCGGATCTTCTGATGCCCTCAAATGACCAGATCTATTGGCCTGAGCCTCAGTTACCCACCCCTGATGATATGATTGGCTGGACAGTCTCCTGGAGAACCGTACAGTACCTGACCTTTTTGTCCCTGCTGAGGATGCTCTGGGGAGCCTAAAGGGTGCTGAGGAGATAGCCATGCAGGCCATGCGGCAAGAAGAGGCCGTGGACGAACTGGTAGATGCTCTGTCCGCTTGGAAGACATCGTCCCAGGATGCTGATTATGAGGGCATGGACCTTGAACAAACTGACGGTCCCCTGGGTGAAACACTTCGAAAGGCTCTGAAACTGATCACGAGTTTGATTGCGACTCTGCTGGACATAATAGTCGATCGGGACCTAAAAAGCACCTGTCAAGGTTGTTTCATAGATCACCCCAGCTAGACGCAGCATACGTGTCTGTTTGAGCCTGACTCTGTTTATCGGGTTGGCTGGTTTCAAGAGGTTCTGACTGATTTCTGCAAACCATGGCTCAGGAGCCTGGTCATAAGGACTCTGGTTTGCTTCAACATCTTTCCGCCTTTTCACAAGGTTCATTCATTTGTTCAAAATGCTGTCGACGATCTGGAAAATGAACATTCTATTAACGAGGCTATTGTATAAGCCTTTCACAACATGGACGATCCCTCTTACTCAAAAATACGTGAAATAGCCAATGCTTTCTCTAAAAGGCATTTTTCTGTACCTCACATGACTGATGCACCTTTGTTGTTTTACGGGGAATACGACATAGAAAAATCAGATGAAGTGTCTGAACTCAATGTGCCTGTGCTATAAAATGTTTTAATAATGTTTTTAATCATGGTGTTTTGAAAATTACCAATAAAGCCTCATTTGATTTTTAAACTATTGACATTTTCTTTCACCGTCGGCGATGGAGGGTTACATGAAAAAAGTTTATTATAACCCGGCAAATCCTGGCACCTTTGGGGGAAAAGACTCTTTGAAAAGAGCTCTTGAGGTTTCGGGTCAGAAAAGTAATGACCAACAGGTGGCGGATTGGTTATCCGGTCAATATGCTTATACAATTCACAAACCCGCTAGAAGGCATTTTAGGAGAAATAAGGTTTATGTATTCGATATAGACTCGCAATGGCAGATGGATTTAGCGGACATGACAAATGTGTCCGAGCATAATCAGGTTTATAAATTTTTGTTAATCTGTATCGATGTACTTTCTAAGTACGTGTGGGTACGGCCCCTGAAGAATAAAATGGGTAAGGATGTGACAAGAGCGTTCCAAGACATTCTGAATGCCGGGCGAACTCCAAAGAAGCTCCAGACCGATAAGGGAAAAGAGTTTTTCAACTGAGATTTTCAAAAGCTGTTAAAGAAGATCGGAATAAAACATTTCACCACAGGAAACGAATTAAAGGCCTCCGTGGTGGAGAGATTTAACTGCACACTAAAATCTAAAATATGGAAATATTTCAGCGCGTATAATACGAGAACCTACATCGATAAATTGCCGGATCTAGTATACTCTTACAACAAAGTTATCATCGAAGTATAAAAATGGCTCCTTCCAATGTAAACACGTTAAATTCCTGAAAAGTTTTCAAAAACTTATATGGCGTAGCCAACCCCCCGGGAGGTACAGTTAGGGTGTCTAAAACCAGACATCTTTTTGAGAAAGGTTATGAACAAACATTTTCAGATGAAATCTTTACCGTATCTGAACTTGTACCTAGGGCACCGACGGTGTACAAACTGAAAGACTACGATGGTGAAGAGATCTTAGGATCCTTTTACGACCCTGAATTACAGAAAATTAAAGTCGAAACCACAGACGTTTACAGGATTGAAAAAATACTGGCTAGGAAAGTTAAGAATAAAAAACGACTCATTTTAGTCAAATGGCTCGGCTGGCCAGAAAAATTTAACAGCTGGATACCGGAGAGCCAAGCCCAAGATGTTCAATAAAATCCAAAACGCTGCTAATCGACTCTTCATTCTCTAGCGGTATACGATGGAGCGCAAAAGTTTTTTTGTGACTCTACCGAGCAACGCTTCCTCAGACATTTTCCCTAACAACACAATTTCCAATTTCACGACGAAGCTTGCTAAACCCATAGAATTAAAAGATTCTTGGGAAGTCGGTCTAGCAGAAATTCAGTACCCGCATACGTGGAATACCATAGACAAACCGGATAATGAATTCTATGTTTATTTATCTCCACTCACTTAGGGGGAGGTTGTCTCCCAATTTTCTTCCTCCTCCTCCGAGCATTAATTATTCAAAAGGCTAAACTCCTCCTCCAATTTTCTTTTAATTCTTTTCATTTGGTCGGACAGTTTTCTTTGATAAATAGCCTCATCAATATTTGGAATAAGAGCTTTAACACTAGAATTACCAGAGCTTACGAAAAAACTCGTATATCCGGCCCACCTTAAATCGCTTCTTAAATCCGTTCACACCTCTCCACCAGCATCCTTTGTCCTCTAAATGTGCTGATAAAAGACAAGCTGCCAGCAGCCGGCTATTCCATCCCCCCACCGACTTAGAACGTGAGCGAACTTTTCCCAGCTCACGCCTTGATTGTTTACCTGGGAGTGAAGTGCAGTTTTACAGTGGAAATGATAGATCGTTATTTGGAAGACACGCATGAAATGCGTGTTCCGTTTCTAAAGTAATCTGTGTAAACACATTGTTAAAACAGAAACTTTTTCATATTTTAGTAATAAATGTTACAAAATGTAGTAGGCATAAACTATAGAATATGTAAAGCCCGAGTTCCAAAGATCAAATAAACACTTTCACAAAAGCTTCAAGAATGATTTAAAAGCTTCTGTTGGGTAGTGCGCTAAGATTTGCCTCTTAGTGCAGAGCAGCTTTTCCTTGCCTCACAGACCTGAGTTCGATTCCCCGCTGGGGATGAAGTGTTGCTTTTTTTTCTTTTCTTTTAAACCTCAAACGGACATAAAATTTATACATTGGTATGCACTGTTAGTTACTGAGATCGTTATATTTTCATGTGGGATGCTCCTTTTAAAATATTTTTTTAACAATTGAGACTGCAATTAACAGGAACAACTGTCCTTATAACTTATTTTTAAGATCCATAACACACAGACAGACAGAGCACTGCGTAATAGAGAGACAGACAGGCAGAGAAGTCACTAGATATATAAATAAATAGGGAAGCCACGTGTACTGAAAGAAAAAAAGAACAACATGTGCGTTGTCTCTGCTGCACTGAATAAGCGCAGGCGCTCTAACATCACCCCTCCCCCGAGAGACAACGCACATGTTGTTCTTTTTTTCTTTCAGTACACGTGGCTTCCCTGTTTATTTATATATCTAGTGACTTCTCTGCCTGTCTGTCTCTATATTACGCAGTGCTCTGTCTGTCTGTGTGTTATGGATCTTAAAAATAAGTTATAAGGACAGTTGTTCCTGTTAATTGCAGTCTCAATTGTTAAAAAAATATTTTAAAAGGAGCATCCCACATGAAAATATAACGATCTCAGTAACTGACAGTGCATACCAATGTATAAATTTTATGTCCGTTTGAGGTTTAAAAGAAAAGAAAAAAAAGCAACACTTCATCCCCAACAGGGAATTGAACTCAGGTCTGTGAGGCAAGGAAAAGCTGCTCTGCGCTAAGAGGCAAATCTTAGCATGCTACGCCACAGAAGCTGTTAAATCATTCTTGAAGCTTTTGTGAAAGTGTTTATTTGATCTTTGGAACTCGGGCTTTACATATTCTATAGTTTATGCCTACTACATTTTGTAACATTTATTACTAAAATATGAAAAAGTTTCTGTTTTAACAATGTGTTTACACAGATTACTTTAGAAACGGAACATGCATTTCATGCGTGTCTTCCAAATAACGATCTATCATTTCCACTGTAAAACTGCACTTCACTCCCAGGTAAACAATCAAGGCGTGAGCTGGGAAAAGTTCGCTCACGTTCTAAGTCGGTGGGGGGATGGAATAGCCGGCTGCTGGCAGCTTGTCTTTTATCAGCACATTTAGAGGACAAAGGATGCTGGCGGAGAGGTGTGAACGGATTTAAGAAGCGATTTAAGGTGGGCCGGATATACGAGTTTTTTCGTAGGCTCTGGTAATTCTAGTGTTAAAAAAAGTCCAGTCTTTTATAGAAAAATGAATTTCACTCACTCGTTCCTTTATCTCATTTTCTTTATCTTCCACCCCCTCTTCGTGACCGGCCTCTTTATATTCGGGAAGGATAGGCTCCTTCTTGGAAACTGCTACCGTGAGCTATCCCTCAGCATTTCTTTTTACCTCTACCCGACTCAAAGCACAGTTAAAATCGTACCAGGTAGAGCTGAAGCGTGGTTCCCGTAACTCCATCCTTCTGGACACCATGTTTGCTTTCAGTTTCTTAGGAGCGTTCACAAGACCATCCATTCTGTTTGCTTTTGTGTGTCGTGGGGTTTTCACTAAATGACTAGAATTTTATACAAGAACTCTTTTGTCCCCTCCCACAGTCGGGGGTAAGCGACACGCCTCACCCCTAACCCTATAGGCGGTTAGAGAGATCAAGGTGTACCTCGGGGACGTGAGTATTGTTAATGGGGTGTGATAAGGGTCCAGTTTGCGAAAGACCCAGGGGCGGGTATATTTCATATTTTCATATTTTTATGTTTTCATATTTTGGGGCGGGGTTTAAAGTCATCCATCATATTTGGGGGCAGGGCTTAAAGTCATCAATCATCCATGTGACAATAGCTGTCTGTATAACTACTCCTGACTCAATTGGTCTGGGCTGAGGGGGGGGCCATGTCACACACGTGCGCTTGGGAGTCAACCAAAGGGACCAGGAAACGACAATTCCACACCAGGCCAGGGGGCGGTGGGGTGAACTGAACCTCTCTCTTTTCTCTCCGCAGACCTAACACGGGAAATCCTTCCTGTCCCGGCCCCAAGGACGTCACTTCCTGTCCCGGCCCCGAGGATGTCACTTACTGTGATCCAGCTATAAAAACCCCTCATCCTCCCTTCTTAAACAGTTCTGTTTTGGACTCTTTCTTTGTTAGTTGTGGTAATTATAACTCAAAGACACATGATATTCTATATGGTGTTCCACAAGGCTCTATCCTGGGTCCGCTGCTCTTCTCAATCTACATGCTTCCATTAGGTCAGATTATCTCGGGACATAACGTGAGCTACCACAGCTATGCTGATGACACACAGCTGTATTTATCAATAGCACCTGATGACCCCAAATCTCTTGATTCGCTAACACAATGTCTAACCTGTATCTCAGAATGGATGAATAGTAACTTTCTCAAATTAAATAAAGAAAAAACCGAAATCTTAGTGATTGGCAATAATGGATACAATGCGGCTATTAGAAATAAACTGGATGCATTAGGATTAAAAGTCAAATCGGAGGTAAAAAGCTTAGGGGTAACCGTTGATTGTAATCTGAATTTTAAATCGCATATTAATAAAATCACTAGGACAGCATTTTTTCACCTAAGGAACATAGCAAAAGTTAGACCTCTTATATCATCGAAAGATGCAGAGAAATTAGTTCATGCGTTTGTCTTTAGTCGGCTAGATTACTGTAATGCACTCCTCTCAGGACTACCCAAAAAAGACATCAATCGTTTGCAGTTAGTGCAGAATGCAGCTGCTAGAATCCTTACCAGGAAAAGAAAATCCGAACACATTTCTCCAGTTTTGATGTCATTACACTGGTTACCTGTGTCATTCAGAATTGACTTTAAAATTCTGCTTATGGTTTATAAAGCTTTAAATAATCTCGCCCCGTCTTATATATCGGAATGTCTGACACCTTATATTCCAAATCGCAACCTCAGATCCTCAACTGAGTGTCTCCTTAGAATTCCAAGAGCAAAACTTAAAAGAAGTGGTGAGGCGGCCTTCTGCTGTTATGCACCTAAAATCTGGAATAGCCTGCCAGTAGGAATTCGCCAGGCTAATACAGTGGAGCACTTTAAAAAACTACTGAAAACACATTACTTTAACATGGCCTTCTCATAACTTCACTGTAATTTAATCCTGACACTCTGTATATCCAATTCATTATAATAACTATTCATTCAAAATTTGTACTAACCCCTACTCTCTCTTCTGTTTCCTTTTCCGGTGTCCTATTGGTGGTGGCTTGTGCCACCACCATCTACCCAAAGCACCATGATGTTCCAACAATGATGGATGGATTAAAAGCCAGAAGTCTGTATAACCATCAGCATCAAGTGACTCCGTGAGAACCCTAACTACAAAGAGGACTATTTCATTTATGTTAGGTAGAATGCCCAAAGGGGACTGGGCGGTCTCGTGGCCTGGAACCCCTACAGATTTTATTTTTTTCTCCAGCCTTCTGGAGTTTTTTTTTGTTTTTTCTGTCCACCCTGGCCATCGGACCTTACTCCTTTTTATGTTAACTAAGGTTGTCTTATTTTAATTTCTTATTTGTCTTTTATTCTTCTTTTCTTCATTATGTAAAGCACTTTGAGCTACTTTTTGTATGAAAATGTGCTATATAAATAAATGTTGTTGTTGTTGTTGTACACATTGTACTCTACTTTAAAGCCTTTTGCAGCTATGGAAACTATACGGGTGGCAGCCCCAAACCTTCATTGTGTGTCCGGCTGTTTCTTTCACACTATTATATAATGCCTTTCATATCTATCTACCTATTAAATGCAGTCCACAGCAAACAGGTCCCAATATGTGATACAGTTACAGTTATCCCAATGCAGAAGCAGAAAAAAAATCAGTAAATCCAGTAAATCCAAAAAGAAATACAGAAATACTTCCAAGGCAAAAAGACTCCCAACTAACACAATAATGTCCTAATCTGAGCCTTCTCTACTGTGATCTAAAATGCCAGAGGGAAGGCTCAGGAGTGGTGATGTCAAGGTGGTCCACCTAAAAAAAATCAAGGAATGAAATAGCAGGACATAACAGAGATAACATACAAATATGAAAAAATGTTATTACAAAACTTACAAAATTATTACTACAAAATTTATTATGACAACCAATTATAAAATACACCTAAATACAGACTATTCCATAACAGCGGGACCCAATCTTTCATTGGAATTGTTTGCCTTCAAGGGCAGACAAATGGCTGGGACCACTAGGGTGCTCCAGCCACTCAAAACACTCAAGCACACCAGACACAGGCACAAGTGTTACGCAGCACATGTTTATTTTTTCATAGGAAACGTTACCAAAGTTCCCCACACCTGCAGCTGTACACAATCCACAATATTCACACCACATGCATTTTCTTTGACTTTTTCTTTCCGCCTCCATTTCTTCTTCACGTAAGCATTGTCCTCCTCCTCCCGACTCTGGCTCGCTGAATGAAGGCAGGTGGTTCCTTATATTCAGAATCATGGGAGTAATCCTGGGAGTGTTGCATAATTGTGGCCGGGAGCACTTCCAGGTAAGGCGGGAGCCCTATAAAAAAGGGCTCAGCAGATCCTGCAGCACCCCCTGGTATCGCCCCCCAGAACCCAACAGGGATGAGCCAACAAATACCAATTCCAATATAGCAATATGGGAATCTGAGGTGCCATTGCACTGCAGGGGAGCTGCCAAATAGCAGCTCGGGGGAGATAGCACCCTTCATAAGCCATCTCCCCCGTCCTTCCATTATGGAGACATCCCAGCCATGTAATGGCACTGGCCACTATCCATCACATAGTATAAAAAGAACTGAGGATGCCAACAACCATCAATGATTAAATTATTTACTATAGCAATTTACATTTGATACATACTCTATATAGACCTTTGTTATAAAGTCAGATGATGGAACCACATTGCCCCATTGTGGGTATGTCCAAGAATAGGCGCTGCAGTGAACTGTCATCATGCCTAGTGCTGATTAATGTCCAGACACAATGATAGTGCTGTCAGGACAGGCTTTGTCTCCATAGCAATGAGTTTTTATAGCCACTGTATAACAAATATGCAGAATATATAGGATACATATATTTGTTTTTAAATAGTACTAATTATACAAGCTACTGGTAATGTAGTAAATATTTGCTATGTCGGTTTATGTAAAAGTAAATTAAACTCAAGTAGATGTAAATGAAAATTTTTAGAAACTGTTCAGCATTTAATAATAGATAATTACTATTTTATTTTTAAAATTTAGTATTGAGTATGTAATCATCAATGCTCACATATTGTTTCAAATGCTAAGTAATTATGACACTTCACATGCATTTACTTCCTTTTTTATATTCTTAATCAAGTGACTTGTCATATCACACTCACAAAGATGACAGATTGAATTAGATACTGCATATGGTGTGCTTTTGTCGGAAATGAGTACATGTTTCTTATGAAGGATGTGGTTTGTGCTCTTCCCTTGGTGGGCTAGTGTTTAATGTTATCAGTTGAGTTTTTTTGTCAGCAACAGAAACTATTACCCCTCCACTCAATGCATATAGCTGTGCTGGTTGGTTCATTTTAAGACTGACAAGGAATAAGAAAATGGAAAGAATTTATACATTAAAAAACATACAAAATTAGTGACCATTGTGTACAGCAAGTTACTTTACTCACTTTTACCCAAGTGAGCACAAGGAAGACTTGTAAAAATGTTTGGAGGGTTGAGAACAATCTAACCTGGATCATTCTTTGGATGTACATGCACTTAAATAGGAAAAACACTTATTCATCATTTATCTATTTAACTGAAATCTAATTTGTAATTTTAGGTATAACACAATTTGTGGGGGCAATGTTCTATCCATAGTGTACTTTTTTTCTAACACTCCAATGACATTGCTTACTTGCCATTATTGATTTAAAGTATACATTCTTGCTTCACTACATCTGTAAACCTTTGTTTAGACTAATTTATCCTACCTTTATGAATGGGGAATCAGGGAGCAGTAAAGTGAGACTAAAAAACTATTTGGCTTAAACTGATAAAATTCATGATAAACATTTCATTTACTTTAATTTAATTCTCATAGTCATGGCCTCTTCAGCATCTTATTCCATCCAGTATCTGCTTGTTAAAAATTAAAAAAAATAATAATTTTCTTGAGTTTACAACTTTAAGAGGAAGTTTTTTTTTTGTGGTTACAATTCTTAGTTTATTCTAAGAGAGCATAAAGAAAACAGACAAGCATTTGGACAATTAAATTTAACACAGAAAATATTTTAATTTAGGATAAATAGAGGAGACTAGCATGAAATTCACCAGAACCTGTTTACTAATTCCACAATATAGAATAATCAGGAAAGTCAGCACAAATAAGTACACTGTAAATAATTATTTAGTTTAGAAAAAACAATCTGTTAACAGAAAAACATATAATTCCACTAATATCTTTATATATAATACGCTACCGTGGCTATTTGTTTGTCTATCCAGGATTTTAAATCACCTGTAGCTCACAGACCTATTGACTTGAAATTTGGTACACATATACTATGTGATGTCTACTATCCGCTTTCGGGGTGACAGTTGACCTCCAAGGTTATTCTTCTTTTTATTTAATTTTATTGTAGAATCAACTCTCGGCAGTGGCCAGCAGGGCGGCCTTGCAGCGCATGTGTACGAGTTCCGTTCTCATTCCCTAACACCTTCGCAGTCACTTCCCCTACCTTTTCATATCTTAAATCATTATTGAGGCAGATTGAAGACTTAAGTGCCAGCTTAAGTAAAAAAATTAAAGAAAATGTACTAAATAATTGCAACACAAACACTGACTTAATCAGTTTTAAGTAAATGCATGCAAAAAGCACAATTGCCAAATAATAATTAAATGCAATGTGGATCAAGTAATAGTTAAATAAATCTACTATGTATCTACCCATTGTATTTTATTATTAGTTGTCAATTGTGTTTTTTGCATGCATTATAAGTGGAATTATGTATTTTTCTGTTAATAGACTGTTTTTTCTATACTAAATAATTAGTTTGTGTTTTACAATTTATAATTGTTCAGTATACTTAATTTATGTTAGATGGACTTAATCAAATTTGTATTCAACAGTGATATGTAAGTATCAGATGATAAGATGTATCTAGGCTTTCAAAGACTTTCTCAACATAAAACCTTAGTTTTGCCTTTTCTAAATTTAGCTGTTGAATTAACATCACAATCAGCTCACTCCGATTTCTTTAGTGCAAGTAAGCAAGAAAGGGAAATGCCTCCGATGTCTTTTATATGTACCAGGCTTAACATGATGTACTGTAACTCAAAAGTGTATCTTTATAAGTTAAAAAGTGCCCTAGCACATCTGTCTGTCTGCAGTGTCACACTTATCGAAATACCTTATGATGTCCTAGAAATGGCCCGTTTTCTGGAAGTTTGCAGGAAACTACAGTACAAATAATTTAGATGAGTCTATCATTTTTAAACTTATGGTGATAAATACATTTCCTTTTGCAACTGCCAAATAACACAGTACTTTTTGTGGCCTCTGCCCAGGAGTTTCATCTAACCTTGAGCTGTGGTTCACTGTATTTTTAAGGTAATATCTAGCTAATATCTATACTGATTCTAGCTGATTGCAGAATTCTGCAGCTACCACCCATGACAAACCAACTCAGGATCCCAGATTAGGACCCAAGTGTAGCCATGCAACGGGTGACACCTCACACTGGTTCCATTCCATCTGAACTAGTCCAGTGCTGAGGTGTCACCCGTTGCATGGCTGCAATCAGGTCCTTATCTGGGATCCTGAGTTGGTTTGTAATGTGGTGGGTGCGGCAATGCATCCCCCTAACTTCTCTCTCTCTTCAAATAAGATAAATAAAAGTAACATTCTAGTTAAGCAAATACTCATGTGAATATAATGTATACATTAAATGTCTAATATTGGCTCTTATAACAAATAATAACAGTTTGGTGTGAATAAATATATTTTGTGACAGAAATGTTTCTTTTTGTGTTCTATGAAAACAGAAACAAAAACAGTGATCAATAAACATGTATTGTTCTTCAGAAAACTATCTTGAGTGAGATGTCAAGGAGCCATTTTAATAACTCATGGAACCTTTTTAGCAGAAGCTTTAAAATCACATAGCAGTTCATTTTTGTGCACAACACTACTGTCTTCTTGACAGCATGTACTGTACAATCAAATCATTTGTTAAAAAAAAAAACTGTTTAAGGGTTACATGAAAAAATGCAGCATATACTAAACTCTGAACATTTTTTAACTTTCATGTGTTATTGTAAATATCATTAACAATGAGCAAAAATGACATATTGGAAGGGCACATATTACCGTGAAATGCTTTTAAAACTAGATTAAGGGTTGCATCTCCTAAAAGCACCATAATGCTAAGAACATTAGAAACTACCATTTAATGGATGAGTTTCGTATTTTTTAAATTAAAATTATTTCTTTACAATCATTTTATATATTATTTTTCTACATGAAATTGCATTCTGAATGATAAGCAAAAATATGGTCAGCACAGCAAAATCAAACGTATCAACAATCATTGCTTCGGGATACATTTTTAGTGACTGGACAGCAACATTAAATGTGAAGGTTTATACTTTTGCCTCAAATAAGCAGAAAAGGAATAAATGCATTAATGAGCAGATATTGACAGCACCAGTCTGTAAAAAACAGGTCTCCCCTACAAGTACACTTAACTATCAACTAGCACATCATGAAAAGAAAAATATTCATCCATCCATCCATCCATTGTCCAGCCCACTATATCCTAACTACAGGGTCACGGGGGTCTGCTGGAGCCAATCCCAGCCAACACAGGGCGCAAGGCAGGAAACAAACCCTGGGCAGGGCGCCAGTCCACAACAAGAAAAATATTCAAGTGGAGTTAAATTATTTTAGAACATATTTTTTAAACAAACTATTCCAACATTATATTACAAAATACCAGTCATTTTGAATTATTATTTACTGAATTAGGTTTTGTTCTATTTAAGACCTTTACAGCAGAATGAAAATAAACACCAAATTTAAGCTTTAATAAAAAAATTATTATAGATCTTATTAAGGAATTATTAAAGATCATTAATACATTTCCAAATCACAAGGACATATATAATAAAGTTACAATGATTGTTTGCATTGGAATAAACTGAGGTCTGGTATTCTAAACTATATACAGTACATGCAGCTCAATACTGTGAAAAGCAGAGAAATGTATCCAGCAAAGCAGCCTCGTTCACCTACATAAAGAGATAAAAAATAAGGAAAGAATTTGAGCATGGATTAAAAAAGGAAAACAATATTCAAAGAAAATTATGAGTAAATGTAACTGAAATGAATAAGTCCATAAATGACGCAGATTGCTAATATATTATTGGCATATTATAATCAAATTTAGCAATCATACAGTGACACGACAGATGTAGCGCCCAAATATATTTACATCTTCTTCTAATAATTTATGAAATTATCATTACACATTAGATGTCTATTATTCATATAGGAAGTGAGTGCAATATCTGTACCTGACATCATTCTACATTTTATTATTATTATGTAGTGTCTGAGCATACCAAATCATCAGATCTGTTTTCTTAATTCCTGATGATACTTTATACTGTGGTGATGTAACATTAAAAACATCATTGTCATTGAAAATATGCCATATAACCAATATACCTTTACTTTAGGTAAAGTGGGATTTAAATGTATGTGTCAAAAACAACTTCTCATAAGAACCAATTATTTAGGTTGGCATTGGTACAAAATACTTAGATAATATATTTAACATCTACACAAGATCTGAAGGTCTTGGAAGCACAGTTTTCAACCATATTGAACATACAGATTTCAATATAAATAGTATTCTGTAAGCAAATAAATGTTTTTATGCTCCCATGTCACCTGGAATAACTTGTTTTGCATTAAAATTAACAATGAAACTTTGTTTTTCTTTACAGTGCTTTAAACTTGGTGAGGTGGGCTGCACAGTAACAAAGTAGTGTGTGCTGTTGTATTGTATTTCTGGGGTGGAAATGATAGATTGACCATCTGGCTCGAGGATTACTTGCGTTCTGTTTTGTGTATTGTATTTACACCATTTTCTGACACCCATTGCACACCCAACCTAACTGGAAGGGCGTCTCTCTCTGAATAGCCTTTCCTAAGATTTCTTCCATTTTTTCCCCGAAAAAAACAGTCACTCTCTTTATTCTTCCTGTTTTCCTCCACTTATTCCAGGGGAGTGCTTTCCAGCTCCTCTCCTGACTCCCACTCTCTTTTAAATCCGGAATACTTCTGGTGCTTAATTGGTTGTCTCCAGGAAGCACTTCTGGGTCAAGTAGTTCTACAGTGGTCCTTGCATCTTTACTATTCAACAGATTTTCCTGGCGGCCCTCCACAGAATCTGATGGGGCAGGTCTATGGGACTACAACTTTCATACTGCCCTGCAGGTCTCCATAATGGGGCTTGCCAGACAGGGTGCCTTCACCCAGTGAACAGGGAGATGCTCAGCCCATAGCAGGCAGTCGCCCACTGTGCTGTCCTTCCCTGTTCCCAAATCCATCCCAGGTGTCGCTCAATGGTTGATAGGACGCCAGACATGTCATAGCTGCTCTAACATCCTTCCACATCTTGGTCCTGGCATGTAAAGGAAATATTGTTATTCCCTCCCTGACCTTCCATTATCAAGACCTCCTGTCCACGAGTGGGGTCCAAACCCGCTGGGGCACCAGGTTGTCCCCCACGCTGGCCACAGTGAATTAATGAACAGATATTGTTGGTTTCAATTAATGTTAATCAATTTCTACTTTGTTCTCTGTTTATTTTAACCAATGTTTATTTATATGTAATAATTCTTTATTTAGTAATTAGCATAATCTATGCTTGAATTTTACCTGATACAAAATTTAACTGAATTGTCATCCACAGCACTTTTCAACATGTATATACAGCAAATGATTTACTGTGCACCACTTTGTGTGTGTTCATTTATTCTATTAACAATTATAAGTATGGAGGTGAACAACTGATTCAGAGTCAGTTATTACTAAAATATAAAAATATAAAAGTTGATGTCAGAATACTTTCAAGTAGATCTTAAGGCTTTGCAGTTGTTTTTACTTGTACTGTGCAAGAATGATATACCAGTACTCGTGACAAGATGCGAATTACTTAACTGTTCTTTCTGGGCTGCAGAATATGATCTACAATATGTGGCAAGACTGTAAGGGGGCCAAAGTGTTTTCAATGTAAGCTAGCAGACAATAAAAAACAAGGCTCGATAGAAGTATTTACAGTAGAATGATGAGTTAAAAATGTAAAGGAGACATTGGCAATTAAACTAAATTCTTCACAAAATATTGGGCAAGAGAGATGGGAGCTAGATATGTGTAAATGATGCACAAGAGTTAAAACAAACATACAGAATATTTATGCAGACAAAAAACACAATGTGGAATATGTTTAAAGTTTAAATTTGTGCTTTTGTCACCGAAACCTTTCTTACAATCACATTGTTTTTTCTGAGTTTCAGTACAATAAAAATCATCATATTTGATACATTAGGATATCAGTCTTATGTGTACTTACTTCATAATACAGTATAATGATTTTTTAACATACTTTCCATTAACTTTATTTTACAAAATTATTCAGATTACTTTGTAGAAATATAACTAGAAATTATTTTACATTCTAATTTAAATGTCATTGTAAGTATGGATGTTCATTATAATTTAACAAACTGTATACAGCTAAACTAATAATTTTAATCGACAAAGTATTCTATTTTTTAGATGTTAAAGCAAGAAAATTTTGACTCACCTGATCCTATATTAGATAAACCATCACCTGTATAAGAAATAAAAAGCATTTTAATTATTGTGATTTAATTGAACAGATTCTCATTAAAAATTTTCTTTTGGTATGCCAATTTACTGAAGTTTAGTCTGACATTGGACCTTTGGAATCTGAAGTTAAAGCATTTTGTAATTTAACAAACTTTATTTAAAAAAAAAACATATAAAATGCTGTGAAAATGTATTTGCCTTCTTCCTTGATTCTCTCTTTTTTCAAAAACCAGAACAGTACAATTGCATGCTACTAAATCAAACAAATAATAATCACATAACAGATAAATCCATTTACTTTAAAACCAATCCAGAGAAAAAATAAAACAAGTTTAACCCCCATCTAAGGGATTAGAGAGAAAAAGGAAGGACACAAGCAAAAAAAATCTAGCATTTTAAATATAATGGAAAAAAATAGAATAAAAAGCCAATTGGCCTCACATGCCTTCTCCATTATGATATTATTCAATTCTTCCAATGTTTAAAAATTTTTGGACATATCCTTTTAAAGAGAATTATATTTTTTTAAATTTAAGTTAATCTACAATGTTGCTTATCCATTGAGTTTTAGAAGTGGGTTGGAATTTTTCCATTTCAACAAAATAAATTTACATGCTAATTGTGTGCTATAGGATATTACAATCGATTTCTCCCAAAGAAGTTTAATTTCATCCTGGAGTACATCAAATATCTCTATTAATGGATTAGGATTGATTGTTACACAAAGGTTATTCGAGATGTATTTTATGTAAATATTTTTGACCAAAGTGATGTTAATTTATTGCATTCCAAAAGCATATTTCAAAGAATCTACCCTTCAATGAAATTTGGGAATGGTGGGAGTGGGATCTTTCATTTAGCTTTTGTGTTCATAATGAAGATGTTGTGATTTAAAAGTAAGATGTTCAGCTCATCTTGTTGTCAAAAGGTTAAATTCTGATTGAGGCCTGTCTTGTTATATGGTTGTGAGACATGGACGCTATCCAGTGACCTTAGGCGAAGACTGCACTCCTTTGGTACTGTGTCTCTCTGGAAAATCTTTGGGTACTGTTGGTTTGACTTTGTGTCGAATAAGCGGTTGCTCATGGAGTCCTGAATGAGGCACATTATCTGCATTGTGAGGAAGCATCAGTTACAGTAGTTACGGCCATGTGGCGCGTTTTCCCGAAAGTAATCCAGCTCCTAGGATCCTCATTGTTGGGGACCCGAGTGGCCTGACTGTGGCAGATAGAGGGTTATTTCCGGAGAGTGGGACTGGAACGTGTGTCTGCCTGGGGGGTTGCCAACTGGGATCCCAGGATGTTTCGTTGTGTGGTGCGTGTGGCAATGCACTGTACCAGTGCATGCTCCCCAACTTGACTTGATAGTCAGTTTTTTCTAATGGAGTAGCTCATAGGATATCTGGCATATTCATGATTTGTTCTGGAAATCTCTGTAATGAGTTCTGCCACCTTGCTAGTCTCCAGTTTACTTTTATGGGAGAGATACAATATAATTTGTCTTCTTGAAGCTACCATCAGAGTGTTCCTGCATACACTTGGTCTCTAAAAATTATTGATTTGTTTGGAGATGAATTCTATAAAGCCCATCTGTTAATAGCACAGATTTAAGGAATTAGTCACAAGTTGAGTATATAGGGCATAAAAATGTAATCTTCAAAATAAGAGTAGCATGCATAGATGACAATAGCACCATACATACAAGATTTGATGGAGCGCAGGAAATTATTATCAATGAAAAAATAATCAGTGCTCGCGTAACTGTGATGTACTGATGAGAACAACAAATACTCTCTTGAATGTGGATATAAAAATCTCTTTGGGTCTTTGAAATTATGAACCATAATAAATTATGTAACTGTTTTTGCAGTTTTTGATGTTATAATGGCTGTAGTCAAGAAACCTATGCAAGTCTAGATTTAAAATTTAAATATAATCTCTAGCATTTATAATTTTATGAGTGCTTATATTAGGAATTAATGCAAATACATTTTTCATAAATATTCTGTCATCCAAGTTAGGTTCATATATGTTAATCACAATTGTTTTAGATTTTCATAAGTTCCCCACCACCTTGACATAGCACAGATACTAAGTTTGAACTACACACGGGATTGTTTTATGGCTTAAAATTCTCACACCTCTGGTTTTCTTATTTTAGCTGAAATGAGTCCAATCTCTTTTCAGTCGAAACTAGTCCTTACTTGAGTTCTAGCTCTCTGACGTTTCAAGAGACAGGGAATGCATAAATCAAGAAACAAGCAGTGGAGAAGTAAAGATTAAATTGAGATCTCAGAAGTTAGGAAACCTCAAATCTTTATAATAGTACAGTCTAGGTACAATAAATAAGGAGTAAGAAATTAAGATGCCTCCTTTTTAAGAAAAAAGTGTCTTTAGTTAGTTGAGAATTAGTTTAACAAGACATGGGACTGGTTTCATGAATGCCTTTCACCAGTGAGAAGAGACTTAAACTAGTGAAAAGAACATGCAAAACTCTAGCTGGCATTCTCGAAAAGGGTAATACTCACAAATGTTTGTGAAAATTGGTGTGTGATGTCACCCACTCAGGAGGTGGTGAGACGTTAACACGATTGAATCAATACTGTTCTCATCGTGTCTGCAGATGGAAATCTGCAATTTGATTTCTTGCCATCTGCTTAAGATATCAAAATATTCCTCAACATAGACAAGGACACGGCACAAAAATGAAAGAAAGGAAAATAATTATTTCATATATTGTAACAACTGGACAGACAGATTAAGTTTTATGGGACTTCCTGAGAGAAATGGTGTATCTGCCACATGAGACCACTACTGAATATATCAGATAAGGCAGCTGACCTGCCAAGAGAAACAGGCCAATCACAGACTTGAGATGCAAAGAGGACAGCTCGTAGTTGCAGGGTATGTTTCTCCCTATAAGAGTCATAAAAAATGGAGGATGGACCTGTGCTGTAGTGTTGCGTTTTTTTTGCCCAATTGGGCTACTTTTAATTATTGACTGTAAAGAAAATGGGCTTTCCCAAGATGCATTTTTTGGGCTACTTATTTAAAAATAACGTTATTTTGGGCTATTTTTCAGCCCCTCTCCAATATGTTTTTGTATATGTTTCTTTACCATTGTAAAATCTCCGAGGGGGGCCATACTGTGATAGTATATACCAATTCAATAACTCTGAATAAAATTGGGTTTTAACAACCACTAAAACAACAACATTTATTTATATAACACGTTTTCATACAAATGACATAGCTCAAAGTGCTTTACAAAATGAAGAAAGAAACACAAATATATAAAAATAAGATTAGGCAATGCCAAGTAACAAAGAATAAAGCAAGGTTTGATGGGCAGGGAGGACAGAAAAAACAACAAAAAAAACTACAGAGGGCTGGAGAACAAAACAAAATCTGCACTGGTTCTGAGGCCATAAGACCAACCAGCTCCCACTGGACAATGTATTTAACGGTATGTATCTAACGCTCTTCCTCTCACATTAGTTTCTAGTGTGTCATTTTGTCTATTTCATCCATTGGGTTACTGTTTTGGGTAAATCTGCTATTTTTAAGCTGTCCTTGGGCTATATTTTTTAGGAACCTGGCAACCCTGTCATGGTTAATTTTCCTAACTGAACACCTTAGTGCATGGCATGGTGCACATGGCATGTTCCAGGGCCATGACATGGAAAAGAATTCAGTGTACAGCCCAGCTGTAGCAGAGTGTATACAGCATGTTAAAGGGCCTGTGTCATCAGGATGGTTTCAATTTGTAAAGCACTGCAGTAGCAGAGCATTTACAGCAACACCGGACAACAACTAAGGTGTCCCCCTCAGCCACTAACAGTGGGCGTAGTTAAGTAGAGTAGTTCCAGTTTCACAAGAAATTCATTACAGTATCATTTTTCATGTGCTGTGTTTACTATATTTGCCCTTCATCCTGGTGCACGTGCCTTACTTTATTAGACTTAATAGTTAGTTGCTAAAATATATTTTCTAAGTAAGTAAGGAGGAAATTTTAAAACATTTGGTCAAAAAAGGACATTTACATTCCAGCCTTCTGTTAAAAGGTATAGCAGATGGCAGTGCACCCTACCCCATTCTTTTTACAATATTTTGAAAAAGACTAAGAATGAGTGCTTCTTCAGTAAACTGCTCAGTTACCAGTGCTTGCAATGCTATGATAGACAAATCATCATAGTGTAGAATAATATTTTATAGATAAACTGTTAATTGAATTAGTTGATTAATGTAGTGAGTATACGTTTGCAAGTTTAATATTTGAATGTCTGTCATGTTTTAAGTTTGCAGCTAGATTTAACATAAGTTTGGCGCTTTCTATTGTATTCTAGCTGTGTGAGGGATGCGGGAGAATATGGAAAATAAAGAGCTTTTTGGGCTGTAAGTTGAACTTGTGGCTGCAATTATAAACAGCTGATAGGACCTTCTGCTCACATCTGTTTTCTTTGCCTTTAACTTGAATCAAACAAATGCAACGTTTCTACTCTAGCATATAGCATAGTCCTCCATGAAAGAAGGATTTCATAACAAGCGAAATGGTGAAAAAAAACATTTTAAGTGTTATATGGGTCAACTCTTAAATGAACACTGTAAGAGTTATTTTAACACTAGCATTTTTACTGTGTGCAATTTCGGGGTTTTCAAATACAGTATTGATAGTCTGACTGACGACACACGTATTGGGATTAAATCTCTCACTGACGAACCTGGATTCTGTGTTTGTAGAAAATAATTCCTTCTGTGTGAGGGACTGATGACCTGTCCAGGAATTGTTCCTACCTTGCGCCTGATGCTTGGTGAGATTTTCCAGTAACCCTGTACTGGATAAACGGTATAGAAACTGAATTAATGTCCTTCTCTAAATGTTCAAATCATATGAGAGTTGAAGGTTGTTGGAAGGTGGTCAGGAGCTGCACAAGATGCACAACTTTGCATCAGTCAGGTGGGGGCCTACAATATTCTGTGAAAGTATGTGTTTGTAATCCAATAGTCTGTCATTTTTTTTCCTTGATACCAACTAATCAGTATGCCATAATGACTAATCTGCATTATTTTTCCCACTAGCACCGTCAACAATTTGATGAACAAACATTTATTTTCTTCTTTTCTTTTTGTGCTGTTAAGAGCTGCATCTACATTTTAAAAAAATACTGGTTCTTTAATGACTTTGTATGTTTTTTTAGTGGGTTGTGTGGTTCCTCATAGAACCAATGCTTGACAAAGCACCATTTTATTCTGCTATTTTGTTTGTTGCATACGAAGTTGGTTCTTTCTTCCTTACACGCAAAAAGTAAAATACACAATGGGAGTCTGAAAATTGAAAGCACACATTATGAAAAGGATTTAGGAGTCATAGTGGACTAGCCATTGGTTTTTCACAAATCTGTTACTATCTTTTCATGGCTATTTACTGTATGGAACCTGTGTTGAATCTAAATGAACTAAAGTTCTTTGTGGAACCTTCAGGTGGAAGGGACTCTGGCGCCTTCATTTTTAAGAGTGTATAGACTGGACTTGAATTTTTGTGTGCATTTGATGTGTACTTTGTTAACTATTGTGGCACCCGGACAGGGCTCATGCCCGGCCGGGACGCCCAGGAAGACAGGAGGAGGGCTCATTCCTCCTCCAGACCACGAGGGGGCGTCCGCCCTGGTTGTATTGGGGGCCACGGGTACAGGGCTTGGAAGCTCTACCCTGTATGGGCCCGTGGCTACCGCCAGGGGGTGCCCCGATGCCTTGTAGACCCTGGACCCCAGCGCTTCCGCCACAACCGGAAGTGCTGGGGGGAAGAAAAGAGGGGACACCCAGAGTGCTTCCGGGTACGCAGCCGACACTTCCACCGGTACTCCCCAGTGTGGCGGAAGTGTCAGCTGCATACCCAGAAGCACTCTGGGTGTGTATAAAAGGGGCCGCCTCCCTTCAGACGGAGACAAGAATCAGGTGGAAGGTAGATGATGGTGGGAGGAAGGCAAGGAGGCGGCCTGAAGAGAGAGAAGGCATTGTTGTGTGACCAGGTCTTTGGGGTTTGTAAACATAAGGACTTTGTAAATAAACGTGTGTTGGGTGACATGAGCGTGTGCCTGTCTGTGTCCGGGCCAGCCACCACACTATAATTTCCTTAAAATCATATTTTGAATGCCGTCATCATTTTATACTTTAATTTTCATTGTTTCTTATTGGATCCCTGTTTTAAACTGCTGCTTTCACTGAAACAGTGGAACGACCACCTCTCTTAAAGGGAAGTTTTTTTTTTGAGCTGTGATTTTCTTTCACTAGTGAGAGATTCCTGCTTCTCACCAATCTTCTCGTAAGCCCTCGAGAAACAGATGGTGTATATATACATCCAAACACACAATAGCCCTTACGTGTATTATTAATGTTTGCCTTCACTATCTATTAATTAATGCCTACATTTACACTTAAGTAAAATATATAATATTTGAACAACAAGTAATAGATATATTCTCATTATTCTATCATATACTATATAAGGAGGGTATTTTTCAGAAAAGAGACAATGTGCCCATTGTTTTGCACACAATTTTAGCACAATTTGTGGTTTATAAACAGCCCAGTTGTAGGAAAAATTTAGAAACATCTATTCATACAGTACATGTGGATGAACTGTGGATGAACTAATAATGGTTGTACATTTGGATTTAAAATCATTCTTCACACCTTTTCTTATAAAATATGGTCTCTAGGAGGAAGTAGCCTTTAAAGTACATTTAGTGGGAGTAGTTACATTGTGATCTGAGATTTGACACTTACTATCACGCCTAATTAATCTGCTTCTGAAATAGAAACATTTTGCTGCAGGTTAATGGTTCAATGGTGCTTTAAGGTAAAACTATCCAGTAAATAAGAAATAGTTATAATTCATTTATTCATTTTCTGAAGTCCATCCATCAATTTTCCAATGCGCTGAATCCGAACACAGGGTCACGGGGGTCTGCTGGAGCCAATCCCAGCCAACACAGGACAGGAACCAATCCCAGGCAGGGTGCCAACCCACCACAGGACACACACCAAGCACCAATTTAGAATCGCCAATCCACCTAACCAGCATGTCTTTGGACTGTGGGAGGAAACCCATGCAGACACGGGGAGAACATGCAAACTCCACGCAAGGAGGACACGGGAAACGAACCCAGGTCCCCAGGTCTCCCAACTGCGAGGCAGCAGTGCTACCCACTGCACCACCGTGCCGCCCTTTTCTGAAGTCACTTTTGATTAAATAATCTGGGGTACGGGTTCAGAAAAAAGGTGGCCTTAGGCTGTGGTGTGTGCCCAATTTAGAAATAATATTTGTCTAGCAAATTTGTGTTAGGTTCCTCTAACTCTGCATTTGTGCATTATGATAAGTTCATTCCCACTATAATTTAGGCACAACTTCATGAGTCAATAGCAAAAAAGATCTTAGAATGAGTTTTAAAAAAGTTATGATCTCTGTTAATCATTCCTAGTTTTTTCACCCTGATGGATAGTTTTGCATCACTGTACATAAACATATATAGTACACTTAACCATTTTATAAGTTTAAATAAAATATATTACATTGTATACATACAGAAATAGAATAGAATCTAAAATACTGTATGTTAGGAAATTGATAAAATTATTACACTTACCCTTTACTGTTAATTTAAAGGTATCCACTAAAATGTATTCTTTCTTTTGGTTTAAATAGGTTGCTTCATAAATTCCACTGTCAGACTCTGTCACCTTTTCAATTGTAAGTGTGTATCTATCGGGGTCCAGTTTCATCCTGTCTTCCATATGAGCAGGAAGTGTACGTCCATCGCTGTAGGCAGTCACAATTGTGGATGGTGAATCTTTTTTATAATATTTCCAGTAAAACTCGGAATGATCACTTGGTTTGCCTCCATTCAATATAAACTGTGTTGTGTTGCTGCCATTTATCTCAATATGATTAGAAGGTTCTGCGTAGTTAAAGAAAAAAACACAATTTAAATCATCATTAGCCTCAATAAATGTCTTTCATGGACATGCTTCAGAGTTATGTTATCAAAATAGATAGATAGATAGATAGATAGATAGATAGATAGATAGATAGATAGATAGATAGATAGATAGATAGATAGATAGATAGATAGATAGATAGATAGATAGATAGATAGATAGATAGATAGATAGATAGATACTTTATTAATCCCAATGGGAAATTCACATTCTTCAGCAGCAGCATACTGATACAATAAATAATATTAAATTAAAGAATGATAATAATGCAGGTGAAAAACAGACAATAACTATGTATAATGTTGAATGTTAACGTTTACCCCCCCCGGGTGGAATTAAAGAGTCGCATAGTTTGGGGGAGAAACGATCTCCTCAATCTGTCAGTGGAGCAGGACAGTGACAGCAGTCTGTCGCTGAAGCTGCTCCTCTGTCTGGAGATGACACTGTTTAGTGGATGCAGTGGATTCTCTATAATTGATAGGAGCCTGCTGAGCGCCCTTCTCTCTGCCACAGATGTTAAACTGTCCAGCTCCATGCCAACAATAGAGCTTGCCTTCCTCACCAGTTTGTCCAGGCGTGAGGCGTCTTTCCTCTTACTGCTGCCTCCCCAGCACACCACTGCGTAGAAGAGGGCGCTCACCACAACTGTCTGATAGAACATCTGTAGCATCTTATTGCAGATGTTGAAGGACGCCAGCCTTCTAAGGTAGTATAACCGGCTCTGTCCTTTCTTACACAGAGTATCAGTATTGGCAGTCCAGTCTAATTTATCATCCAGCTGCACTCCCTTTTATTTATAGGTCTGCACCATCTGCACACAGTCACCTTTGATGATCACTGGGTCTATGAGGGGTCTGGGCCTCCTAAAATCCACCACCAGCTCTTTGGTTTTGCTGGTGTTCAGGTGTAGGTGGTTTGAGTCGCACCATTTAACAAAGTCATTGATTATGCAACTCATTATCACTAAGTATTGTTTGTTTTTTTTTACCCACTCTACAATAGTATCAATTTGCCGTAAGGGAAATAAGTTAAGTTTGAATATGCTTGCTGAGGTACTGTAGGTGTAACTCTTCTGCCTGAATTATCTTCAAATGCTCTTGCATTACTAAATTTAAACTGAGTCCTTAATTCAACCTTCCCTAGAAATTTTCCATTTCCACCCTCAAACAGCCTCTCCGAATGGCCATAACAACCCAGACTGCATCCTGACAATTAATTAATAACTGTACTTCAAATTCACAAGACCTATTTCCAGTAGTTCACTTATTTTTTGTTTTCAACCTCACCAATAGGTTGTGGCAGCTATTTATGTTTCCAATATGTTCAGTGGACATTTTATGCCATTTTGAATGAATTGATAAATTTCTCCAATTATTGTAGCCATCTGTACTTAACTGAATGCTCTTATCACTGTTTCCAAATAGCTAGCAACAAAAACACACTTCACAATTTTCCCCCACTGTATAATATACATGATTTGCTTATCTTCTCTCAGTTTTTAATCTGTATGTAATAGTCACTCCTTGTAAATTCACACCCCTCATTACTCTTTTGAAATATTCTATGCTTCATTTGAACTGGCCCTTTTCCTCACTATTGAGTAGTGCTTTGTCTGACAATGGTCTTGGCCAAAGCTGGATCATCTTTTATTGTAATAGTGTCATGTTGGACAGAGATTATAGTGGATTTAAAAATGTTCAAACCCATTCACATTTTGCAAACTATGCTATGTTGTAGATTTAATTTTAAATAGATACATTTGTTATTTTTGTCAATTAGTCTACACTTAATAAACCATAATGGCAAAGTGAAAACATGTTTTCAGAAATATTTGCAATTTTATTAAAAATCAAAGACTGAAACTTCTCATTCATAGAAGTATTCAGAGTCTTAAATTCAGTACTTGGTAGAAGACCCTTTGGCAGTAATTACAGTTTTGAGTCTTCTTGGTATGTCTCTACAAGCATTGAACATCTGGATTTATGCAATTTATTCCATTCTTTCTGGCAGATACTTTAAGCTCCATTAGACTGGATGGGAAGCATCTATTAACTGTCATCAGGCCTCCCCTCAGATGTTTTATGGCATTTAAGTCTAAGCTTTGGCTGGGATACTCAAGAACATGATTGAGGCTATTGTCGCTCTGAAAGGTGAACTACTGCCCCACTTTGAGGTTGAGTGAAAGTTTAAACAGATTTTCTTCAAAGAACACGCAGTGTTTCACTGCATTTATCCTTCAGAGAAGCCTCCCTGTCCTTGCCTTCTGACAAGCACCCTAATAGCTTGATGCTGCCATCACCATACTTCACCATAGGAATGTTATTAGGTAGTGCCTCATCTTCATCAGGCATAGTGCTTGGAGTTCTGCCCAAAGAGCTGAATTTTTGTCTCATCAGACCAGAATATATTTTTCTCCTTGGCAAACTCCAGGCAGCCTGCCAGAGGACTTCTGAAGTTCTATTAAAGTAACTATTGGGTTCTTGGTCACCTCATTGACCAAGGCCCTTCTTACACTGTTCCTGTGACAGTGTGGGTCCCACGCTACTGGTTCCCTCTGGGAGCTTCTGCAACCCACATTGCCTGTACTGTATCCTAGGGATAAGATGAGTAAATGAGAATGCTTATGCCAAGCAAGGGGAAAGTGCAAAAATGCAGACGTGCTTTTATTAAATAGCAACCAAAACAGCAGTGTTCAAATACTGCAATACATTCAAATGTTCAATAAATAAATAATCCAACAAAATGTCCATGTGATAGTGGAGGTTAAAATCCAAATAAATAAATCCATTAAAATGGAGTTTAAAACATGCAGGAGTCTTCTTGCCAAAAAAAATATTACAGTCCCCAGTGTTTCCCTTTAAACTTGACATCTCTCCTTTTTCTTGTGCCGGCTCTTTCTTATAGGTGTCTGTGAGCGCAGCATCTCAGTCGTGTACCGCATAAAGCTGATGACGCAATTTGAGACAGACCGCCCCTCACATGAAGGTGCGTCTCTCCCCAACTGCTGCACCAAACCCCGAAGGTGTGTGAACATGCATACCCAGAGAGAGCGGGCCAATTGATTATTTATTTATTTATTACAAATGGCCAGCTCTTTCTGAGCCACAGACCCACTATACCACAGTTCCAAACATCTTTCATTTCACAATTATTGAGGCTATTGTGCTCTTAGGAACATTCAAAGCTTTAGAAATGCTTTTATCCCCTTGCCCTGATCTCTGTCTTGCCACAATTTGATTGCGAAAGTCTACAGGGTGTTCCTTGGACTTTATGGCTTGGTTTTTGTCCTGACATTCTATATGCAGGTACACGTGTGCCTTTCTAAATGATGTCCAATCAATTCAGTTTGCCACAGGTGGACTCCATTCAAGCTCTGGACACATCTCAACAAGAACTAAAGAGAATAGGATGCACCTGAGCACAATTTCAAGTGCCACGGCGAAGTGTCTGAATGCTGCTAGGAATGAGAGATTTCGATTTTTGATGTATAATAAATTTGCAGACCTTTCTAAAAACATGTTTTCACTTTGTCATTATAGATTATTAAATGCAGATTGAGGGACAAAAATATGTGTCACTTCGGCATCTCTGTCAAAATCAGCATCATCATTGTCACAATCATTACATATATGGCAAGAGGTGAACTATTATCACTAGCATCAGAAGTGCAAGATGTGGTGGGTGTTTGAAACTCCCGGAGCAGGAAGGACATTATCTGGTTTCTTATTATTCTCCTTGGCTGTTGCATTTATTGCAAAGTGGCTACCAGCTGCTAATAGTAGATAGCATCAGCAGTTGGTTTGTTCAAGGAAAAAGCAGTTACTTTCTGGAGTTTGGCAACAAACATCTGTATTTCTTCCTGTTTTTATCATTTTTCTGTTCGTCTTAGGAAATTATGTTTCATTTTCTATTTATCATATTGTGTGCTGTACTGTACTATGTACTAGACCTGAAAGTCACACTTTTACACTATAAGCTTTATCCCTTAATTGTGTTGTAAGTTTACAGTTTCAGGCTGTGTTGCAGTAACATGGAATATAGTCTGTTATAGCCTGGACAGAAATGGCACATTGATGGAATGCTACTGATAATAATTGCTATACCAACAATTTTGGTATGTTTGAAAATTTGGCATACATTTAAATAAAAATCAATATATAGATGCAATTTTTGATGTGGCCCCAGATTAATTTGGTCCTACATTAACATAAATAACCATTCCATCCTGCTTTGCTTCTGTTCTGAATGATAAGTGATGTATTTATGATGTTTTACTATATCTTACAATTCTGGAAATTAGTGAAGTCCTGTAATAAGACCAATACAACTGGAACACAGAAGATGACAATCCAAGTTGAGTAAGAAAAGTGAAATGGAAAAACAGGCTAAAACTATCTACAAAATGCTGAAAGATCATTCTGAGGATAAGCTGATGACAGAACACAGTAGCACATACAAGCAAAATAAAAAACAGAAAGCATTATAGGCAGAATAATCTGTAATGTTTAAGAAAAGAGATCCTAGGAAGCATTCTGAAGACTAGACTAAAATATTTTATAGCTCTATTTCAACAGCTTACACTTTGTCTGAAAAACTCATCTAAAATAATATACGTTATATTATATTTTTACAGTTTTAGTTTTTCATATGATTTTTTAATACTGATTAAACTGATGCTGTCCTTGAAATAGCTAACTGAAAGTAAAGGTATGAAGGCTTTATAAATAACGTAAAACACTTACCATAAACTTTAAGTTCAATGACATCTTTATATTCTTCTCTTTGTTTAAACCCAATCATACATGTGTATTTTCTGCTGTCTTCTATTGTCAGATCTTTAATCTTTAGTGATCCATTATTCATAGAGAGACTGAGTCTGCCCCTATATTCTGGAATCCAGTCTGTCCTAGTATTAGTAGAAATATACGTAGCGATTACTGTGAAATTTGTAAAAATTGACCACCGTATAGTTAAAATTTCTAAATCAGCTGATATGCTTGTTGGTAAAATAACTGTAGTTCCCTTTGGCTGATAAATGTTCTTTTCAGATACAGCAAAATATCCTGGAAAAGAAGAAAAATATAAAAATAGTGAGAATGTCAAAATAGTAAAAAAGTGAGTCAATTTACCTAGTAAAATTATACGTTGAGTTCATTGCAAACATGAAGCTAAATGAGGTCAAGAGGATATGAGTGAAGGATTTTGAAGTTCAATTCAATTCAGTTAATTTTTGTATAGCAATTCTTTTCTGAGTGCAGGTGCAAAGCACAAGTTCTCAAGTAAAATACAAATGCAAACTTTACAAATTACTAATTACATAATGAGTACACATAAAGGCACAGACTTGTTTAAACAGATATAAACCAAGTAGTCTGAAACTAATTAACATAAAAGGAACCCAGCAATATTAATTATATTTTTTAACTATAGCTAGTTGACAATGGAGGAGAGATTGCATGGCGAATCATGTGTTTGTTGTTTTCCTCCTCAGCCAGAATAAAGACCCCAACAAGGCCCCACATTCCTGCCCACTTCTTCCATTCTCTAAACAATAAAACAGCTACATCTACGAAGATGGCTGTTGGAAGACATAACATTTGTAATATAATTGCATGCGCCCATGGAATGTGAGTGCATGTGTATTTAGGCATGTGTGAGAATTGTACACGCTTTATGGTGGCTGCGCTTTTGAGACAGTAAAATAAGAGCATTCTAGCAAGTGAGAACCTGTGTACTTCATAGATACAACAGTGGGATCAGTTCTTGACCAGAGTGGCTGAAAGACACATTAGTGTTATCCAGAAGGGATATTTATCACCAGCTAGAGAATCTTTATCACTTTGCCTAACAGCAGTGCACATGGTGCTCCATCTGAACCGTCAGAACTGTCAAAGACTCATTTTTATCTTTTTACAATATTTTATACTTTATGGTCAAGAAAATACTATGCAACCCAGCTGTCACCCAGCCTACTTCATAAGAACACAAGATGAGATCATTTTATCTACACTCCACCCGCTAAACAAAATTGCATTAAATTAGTCAGAAAATTGTAATGGACTCAATTTTATTGGATAATATTATTAAAACAGAATTTTGATGTGCCTTTTAAAAGGTGAGTTGGATAATGTTTTCTTTTTTCTTTATCAGCCTGTCTGCTTTTTAATCCAGGCTGAAGGCTCAGTACTTTAGTCTAGCATATACTGATTAGAGCTGCTGATGAGCAGTGCATACAGCATCTCTGTTTGTTAGCCATTTGTAGAGAAAAGCCAAGCAAAATGACACCTTTTATTGGCTAACTAGTTCTAGTTAGCCAATAAAAGGTGTCATTTTGCTTGGCTTTTCTCTACATTCATAATGGCTAACACGGTACAACACCCTAGTACTTTAGCCATTTGTACAAAACTATACATACAGTAATACTGTACAATCATTATTAACTGTTATCAACCCTCCTCTGTTCTGTTTCTGTTTAAGGTACACTGCCTTGGCATTCGGTGCCACTTCTCTACTAACAAGATGTTTCTCGGCTTCTGAGATACTGGAAGCCTTGAAACCATTGGAAGTAAACTTTCTTTCATTAAATTGGATGGCTCAGTACAGACTCTACTGTAGAATGCTTAGGAAGGTGTGCCTGCCCAGTTCCCTGAGGTCTCCAGGACTTTGTGTCTGACTTTATCATGTGGATTTATCTGCTCTAACTGAGCGCACTCCATGGATTCTGAGGACTGGAGTTTTTGTTGTTATCTCCTCCATTGTCAACTGACCATAGTTTAACAATGAATAAATAAATTGACTGATTCATTTGTTAGTTTTGAATCACTTTGTTTCCTTATTAAACAAATCTGTGCATTTACGTGTACTGATTTATTAATCAGTAATTTGTCAAATTAAGTGAGGTAGTTGAAAGGGTGCTCCAAAATATCTTGTGGTTTGTGTACATGTGATTAAACAGGTTGGTGAACCATTGGAGGATGTCTGTGTTTGCAGCACTGAACTTTTTACTATTGAAACTTGCTTGTTCTGTTTCTTAGTAAGGAACACTTTAATGCCATGACACTTGGGTGAGGCGTTCAACTGCTTCAAGGACAGGATTCAGCTCTGAACCGGTGAGAAGACTCCATTATAGCATAAAGGGAAAGCATACCAAATGTTTCATTTTTCCTGTAGCCTGGAATAATTGTGAATTACACAGACGGGTTGGATCTTTTAGAAAATACACAGGAAAAAGGATATATTTTAAAAAAGGGACTGGGGTCTGTTTACTGTGGTGTAAAAAAGAGGTGCATGTCTGTTTAACATACTATATATGTATATACATCATATGTATGACTTGGTTATTTTCATTCAATTCAATTCAAGCACTTTATTGTCATTGTGTAACACAACGAAATTACTTTTTGTGACAGCCCCAAGGTGCATTTAAAGAAAAGTCAAATAATTCCAAATATGTCATATACAGTTTTAAGTGATAAAGTAAATAGAGCAAATTATGATTGCTCAAAGTACAGCAGCATAAATTGTTATTGTACCTGTTAATGAATAGTACATTACATATTCTATATTGTATTGCATTAGTATATTGCACATTACCAATATACTGTAGCTTATTGCACATGTTCAATTAAAAATGGTCTCAGACTGAGGAGATTCAGAGTTCAGAAAGTTTATGGCAGATGGTAAAAAGCTCTTTTTTAGTCTGTTTGTGTGTACACGGATTGACCTAAAGCGTCTTCCTGACGGGAGGAGCTCAAACAAAGAATTTCCAGGGTGAGTTTTGTCCTTGAGAATGTTTTTGGCCCTTCTCACACAGCAAGTCTTATACGAGAGTTCGAGTGATGGCAGTTCAGTCCCAATAATGGCCTCTGCTGTTTTTACGACCCACTGCAGGGCTTCTTTAGCAGCCTTGGTGCAGCTGTTGTACCAGACCATCATGCAGTTAGTTAAAATGCTCTCTATAGTGCATCTATAGAAATTAACCAGCAGCTTCTGGGGGAGGTCAGCTCTCCTTAGCTTCCTGAGAAAATAGAGGCGTTGTTGTGCTTTGCCTATTATAGCCAAGCTGTTGTCAGCCCAGGACAGGTCCTCTGAGATGGTGACTCCTAGAAACTTAAAGCAGTAAACTCTCTCCACTGCATCTGCATTGATTGTTATCGGACTGTGATTGGTCTTTTTAGTGGTCCTAAAGTCCAGAATAACCTCTTTGGTCTTTTTGATATTTAAGACCAGGTTGTTGGTGTTGCACCATTCTGTCAGATTCTGAACATCTTCCCTATATGCAGCTTCACTGTTGTCTGTTACAAGTCCAATGACAGTCGTATCATCCGCAAATTTAACAATAATGTTTGATTGGTGGATGGGTTTGCCCATCCTGGCAGACTGGGGGCGGTTGGTGAGAAAATCCAGTAACCAGTTGCATATGGACGGAGCAAGTCCTAGTGCATAGAGTTTTTGGATCAGCTGGTTAGGTATGATGGTATTAAATGCAGAGCTGTAGTCAATGAAGAGCATCCTAACATAGGTGTTGGGCTTTTCCAGGTGCGGGAGGGCAGCATGTAGAGCCACACAGATGGCGTCCTCAGTTGATCTGTTTGACCGATAGGCAAACTGGTGTTGGTCTAGATCAGCTGGGATGGAGGCTTTGATGTGGGTGATTACCAGTCGTTCAAAGCACTTTGCGATTACAGGGGTGAGAGCGACTGGTCGATAGTCATTAAGACAGGTTATACTCGATGTTTTGGGAACAGGTACAATGGTTGTGGATTTCAGGCACAAGGGGACTACACCTGAGGAGAGAGAGAGGTTGAATAGGTGTGTAAATACCTCCGCTAATTGGTCAGTGCAGGCCTGAAGTACACGTCCTTGCACATTATCAGGACTTGCTGCCTTCCTTGTATTGATGTTTTCGAGTGTCAGCCGCACTTCATGTGTGTGTACGACCACAGGCTGTGAGTCTCCGGTCAGCTCAAAGCTGACTTAAGGCTGGTTATTGTCCTTGTCAAACCGTGCAAAGAATCTGTTAAGTTCCACTGCTAGGTTGGCATTGTTATTGGCCAGTGTGTCTTGTACATCATTTTTCTTTTTGTAATCCATGATTTATCTGATGCCTTGCCACATCCGCTGTGAGTTTGAGTTACTGTCAAAGTCCTCCTCAATCCGTTGTTTGTACATTAGTTTAGCAGACTTGATGCCCTTCTTGAGGTTAGCTCTGGCAGCGCTATAGGCTGAGGTTTCTCCTAATTTAAAGGCTTTGTCCCTTTCCCTGAGCAGCTGTTTGACTTCACTGTTCATCCATGGTTTCTCATTTGGGTAGACCTTAATCCTTTTGTTGACAGTGACATTGTCCACACAGTAATTAATATATGACAGCACAGATGAAGTATATGTCTCTAAGTCTGTCTGATGAAAAAAATATATTCCAGTCTGTTTGTTCAAAGCAGTCCTGGAGTTGTCAAATGGCCGTTTCAGGCCAAACTTTAACAGTCTGGCTAATTGGATTAGTACTGCTGATAAGGGCTTTGTGCGCTGGAACAA
Source organism: Erpetoichthys calabaricus (assembly GCF_900747795.2). Taxonomy (NCBI): domain Eukaryota; kingdom Metazoa; phylum Chordata; class Cladistia; order Polypteriformes; family Polypteridae; genus Erpetoichthys; species Erpetoichthys calabaricus. Next base: position 46,681,280 of record NC_041409.2, read on the forward strand.
GAAACAAAGAGAGATGATCAGACTTGCCGAGGTGGGGGCGTGGAATGACCTTATAGGCGTCTTTAATGTTTGTATAGACGTGGTCTAAGGTGTTTTCCCCTTTGGTTGTACAATGTACATGCTGATAAAATCTGGGGAATACGTCCTTAAGATTCGCTTGATTAAAATCCCCAGCAATGATAAAAACTGCATCAGATTTGTAATTAGGTGTTATTTTTTTTCTTTTTCTTTCCTTCATGTCCGCACTAGTCCAGTTCTATTATAGAGGTGGTTATCCAATATTCCCATTTAAATCGTTATTTGTTTATTGGTTTTGTTAAAACTAACAAAATGAAGGTTTATGTTTGAATATTTTCTTTGTAGAGTTTGCATGTTCTCCTTATGTCTGTGGGCTACCTTCAGGTTCTGGATTGGCTCTTGTGTATGTGCTCAACATATAGTAAGCTGGCATCCTGTTCCATGCTGAGATGTTCTCTAGCAATAAAAGGTAGTGTATAACAATGCTAGAGAAATTTTCAACTACCAAAAAAGGTAAAACTGGGCTTTTTCTTCAGGAACGTCCAGACATCAAGACATCAATGACCCAGCATGCGGCAACTAATCTTAACAGGAAATTATGAGTGAAAAAAATCAATGTTAAGCATAGATAAATGTATAGTATATTCATTCATTGCATGGTTTTCCTGTAATGCTTAACTGACAAAAAGAAGCATAACCTCAACCTTGATATGATATAAAGTGATGCATTAACAACCCTGGAGGCATTTAAAATACAAACAGACTCTGAATTACATTTATTGCATGTGAGATACTTTATTTCTTTTCCTATCCAATCCTTGCTCTATAAGTAACTTGTATATTTTAAATGTGAAATAGGATAGGCTGTATGTTTGCATGATTACATAGCTGATGGAAGGTTTTATTTCTTATAGTTTGACATTCTAATGAAACATTTCTCTTCACTTTGTTGAAATTCTAAAGGCTAAGATAGAAAAGTATGTGTTAATTGAATTACTATTAAAATATTAGCTTAAAGAAACATAACTGGGATATGTATAACAAAACTGTTTTAGCTTTAAGATAACATGTTAAGAGATATTTTCAATAGACATGTTAAAATAAATCTGCTGATCCATGATAGATTGACAGGTCTTGGGAAGTTGTGAAATAATTTAAAAGACTTTATGTAGGAATAGATCAAATATATTTTATATGAATAACACGTTCATAGACAGCTTTACTGCGGTGGGCTGGCGTCCTGCCTGGGGTTTGTTTCCTGCCTTGCCCCCTATGTTGGCTGGGATTGGCTCCAGCAGACCCCCGTGAACCTGTAGTTAGGATATAGCGGGTTGGATAATGGATGGCTGGATGGACAGCTTTAGACACATTGATTTTAAAACCTGAGATGGAAATATGAGGACACTGTTGCTACTTTGCCTTTCATTAACTCCTAACTACCCAGGGTCCCAGCCGGAATGCCCGAGAAGATCGAAGGGGGGCTTGTGCCTCCTCCAGACCTCGAGGGGGCGATTGCACTGGGGGCCGCGGGTACAGAGCTGGGAAGCTCGACCCTGTAGGGGCCCGTGGTCACCGCCAGGAGGACCCCAATACCTGGAGGACCCTGGACCTCAGCACTTCCGCCACACCAGGAAGAGCTGGGGGGGAAGAGGAACAGGGACACCGGGAGTGCTTCCGGGGAGACAGCCTGCACTTCCGCCACACTGGGGCGTGTCGGTGGGAGATTGCCGGTAACACACCTGGAGCACATCCGGGTGCTTATTTAAAGGGGTCGCCTCCCTTCAGAGAGGGACTTGAGTCGGGTGGAAGAAGGACAAGGTTTCTGGAGGAGAGAAGGAGGCAGTCTGAAGACAGAGAGAGATAGAAGGCATTGTGTTGGCCTGGACTGTGGGGTATTGGGGGTCTGTGAGTACTGCTTTGTAAATATGGTACGCCTCAATAAATGTGTGTGGGGTGATTACAACGTGTCTGCCTGTCTGTGTCCAGGTCAAGTTCCACAACTAACAACCTGTACACTTTTCTGCTTTCTTTTTTTTTTTAATTCTGCCTTTTCTTTTTCAAAGATGGTGCCGCTGAGTTTGGCCGACGTTCTGGTCACTATGTTAAGATCGTGCATTTACTTAACTTTTTGGTTATTTTTTGTCACATCACTTGCACAAGCTAGCAGTTGAAACTGTGTTATAGTAAATTAACTTTATGTTACCCCTTTTTATTCATAGAAGCATAGGTTATGTGCTAATAGTTCGAATATTGTGGGAAAAACTGAATGCCTCTTCCCTTAGTATTCATTCAGATTGACTTTATTTTATACTTTGAGTATTTACTTATTGGCTACAACAACAGCCAAAGCAGATACAACTATAGTAGTTATATTTTTTGAAGTATCTATACTGAAGATTAAAAGAAGAAGACAAGATTAAAGGAACCCCGTACATTGTGTTTATCACTTGCAGAATTCAATTTGATCATGAAAAACAAATGAGCTAACATACAAGTAGAAATTGGATGAACATGGCTATCTGGTTTACTGCTAGCATTAATGTTAATATGAGGTATCCCACAACGAAACAGGACTAATACCTCAAGAGATATTAATAGAAGGACCAAAACAACATCTGGTACGTTCTCCTCTTTGTGGAATCAATAAGTAACTTTAAAAAATTACAGATGAAGTATTGCAGTACTGACTAATAATGAGCAAAACTCTTAAGTCTTTATAATTGCCAAGTAAAAGCTACACTTCCTTGCCAATCGGAGACAACAGCACATGAGTTTGAACCTGAAGACTGGTCCATAGTAAAGGTCTGTAAGCAGAAAAATTGTCTGACTTCAAGAAGAAACAAGCTATAACCAGATACTCCTAACTCTTGACACAGCATTAAAACTCAAAGGGAGACCAAACTGGGTCAACACATCACACTGCTGAAAGGATCTGTCTGCAGAGGTGGATCAATTCATGGATCAAGCTATCGACCAACTGACAAAGGAACTTCCTTTTGTTGCAATGCACTGAAGTTCCAGTGTCCCTAAATGCAAACAAGCTAATTGAAAGTTTAAGGAGTTGTGTGCTAGTAACCTCTCATGCCAAAAATAAAAAATAATCTTTGTGGGTTAAGAATCGTCAAAGTATCCACATCTGATAAGAGTTTTAGATATTAATATCCTTTCCTTTGGGGCAGTGGACACCAAGGCCTGTCTATCATATATTAAATCTACTCCTATGGAAGGAAAGTTTTCATCAGCAAAGTCTTTCAAACGGGATTTATGATGGTGGGCAATTTAAAAAGAAATGTTAATTATTTGCAAAATCAACAAGGCATTTGAACTATTTACATTATAACATTAGAACAATCTAGACAAGAACAGACCATTCAATCCAACAAAGCTCGCCAGTCCTATCCACTTAGTTCTTCTAAAATAATACCAAGTATAATTTTGAAAGTCGCTAATGCTCTAATGTCTACCATACTACTTGGTCACTTATTCCATGTGTCTGTGGTTCTCTGTGTGAAGAAAAGCTTGTAATGTTTGTGCAAAATTTACCCACAAGAAGTTGATGAACTCATTTTAAAATTACAGTCTCAATCTGCTGCACTAATTCCCTTCATAATTTGAAACACTTCAGCCACGTCTCTTTTTAATCTTATTTTGCTTAAATTGAAAAGACTCAGCTCTTTTAATCTTTCCTCAAAATTCATCCCCTGTAGCCCTTGCTTCAGCCTAGTTGCTATTTTTCAATTGCTGCTATGTCCTTTTTGTATCCTGGAGACCAAAACTGCACACAGTACTCCAGATGAGGCCTCACCAGTGCATTATAAAGCTTGAACAGAACCTCCTTGGAATAGTACTCTACATGTTGTGCTATATAACCTAACATTCTATTAGTCTTCTTAATGGCTTCTGAACACTGTCTGGCAGTTGATAGTGTCGAGTAAGCTACAACTCCTATATGCTTGTCAAAAGGTGTACTTTTGATTTTAAAACCCCCTATTGTGCATTCAAACCTAATAATTTTACTTTCTATGTGTAATAATTTACATTTACTCACATTACATTTAATCTGTACGAGTCTGTATGCCATCGAAGTCTCTCTGTAACAATTCAACGGATTCCAGATTATCTTCCAAACCACCTAGCTTGATATGATTTATATATATATATATATTTATATGAACATTTGTAACTATTGTTTTTATTAATGAAAAGAAAGTGATTATTTTGGATTTAACTTGTACACAAGGGGAATAATAAGATATTCTTGGAAATATTTTACAAAATTATTAGCAGAACATAGTCAGCACCTAGTGCAAAAGCAACGTGTAAAAGTAAATATTTAAAAAATGACTTCATATTATAGGGCATATAACTATAAATATATATCTCTCTATTATAAAAGAAAATCTTAAGATGAAACAAGACTATTGCCAAGAGATTTTTTCAAGTCCCGTCCTCCTCTCAACCATTTTCAAACACACCCACAGTCCTCTCACCTCTCATTCGTGTGAATGCTTTTGTCAGACACAGTTCCTGCGCTCTCAGCTCTTACAAATTTTTACGTTTTCCTCACTTTAAGTTCCCAATAAAAGAAAACTTATTATGTCCAAATCTTATTGAAGAATTTCATCCCGAAGGGTTATCAACAGAAGAAATGAGTACACGGGCAATCCTAGCACCGAGAAACGATGAAGTCAAACGAATTAACGTGAAAATTGTTGATCGGTTACACAGCAAATTGATTAAATGCGTATCAATAGACTATGCTGAAACAGTTGGTGGTGATGGTGCGGAAGATGAAAATATCAACTTACAATATCCCGTAGAATATCTACAACTATTAACACCATCCGGTCTTTCACCAGCCGAATTACTGTTGAAAGAAGGATGTTATCATTATGTCATTGTGTAATTTATGTCTGAGTGATGGGCTATGCCATAGGACAAGATTAGTTGTATTCAAAATTGGTTGAACAATTCTGACATGTAAAATTTTATCAGGCGACAAGAAAGGTAATGTAGTACATCTTCTGCAGATAACATTAGACACCAAAGGAGATCTTAATATGAAATTCATATTAAAATGTTAACAGTTGGGCGGCACGGTGGCGCAGTGGGTAGCGCTGCTGCCTCGCAGTTGGGAGATCTGGGGACCTGGGTTCGATTCCCGGGTCCTCCCTGCGTAGAGTTTGCATGTTCTCCCCGTGTCTGCGTGGGTTTCCTCCGGGCGCTCTGGTTTCCTCCCACATTCCAAAGACATACAGGTTAGGTGGATTGGTGATTCTAAATTGGCCCTAGTGTGTGCTTGGTGTGTGGGTGTGTTTGTGTGTGTCCTGCGGTGGGTTGGCACCCTGCCCAGGATTGTTTCCTGCCCTGTGTTGGCTGGGATTGGCTCCAGCAGACCCCCGTGACCCTGTGTTCGGATTCAGCGGGTTGGACAATGGATGGATGGATGTTAACAGTTTCCCGCTAGAATAGCTTTTGCTGTGACAATTAACAAATCACAGGGACAAACATTCGAAAAAGTCAGTTTATTTAGTAGAGACAAAGAAATGATATTCACTCACGGGAAGTTATATGTTGCGTTGTCACGATGTAAGTCCAAACACGGAATCAAAATTCAATGCAATATTGATGAAAAGTTAATTCAAAAATCATTTTTACTGAAGTTTTACAGTAAAGTGTAAGTTTAAAAAGTATTTGCATATTAATTTCAAAGCCAAACAGAAGGAAAACTTATAATGCAATGAATACCTCAAACACAACATGACAATTTATTACGTTTTACTATTTTTTACTATGGTTAATTGCTTGCTGTAATGTAAAATAGTTAGTTCTATTATGCATATGTAACAATACCCATGAAAATAACAATGTTTAAATTGTACATCTGCTTCCCCATACGCGATTGGCAGATCCGTGAAGTTGCTAGCGCATAGCGCCTGCCCGGGAGTTGGTGAGTGAAGCGAGCAGGGTGCAGAGCCTCCTAGTATATGACATAAAATCAGACCAATGTAAGTGTTATTGATTGTTGATTTATAATATCACGGCATTAAGTTTAGATTTCAACATTAAGGGAAATTCTTTAATGAAGAGGATTGATAGTAAACTTATGAGCTACTATATAACAAGGTTTTTTGGCAATAGGAACATTTAAGAACAAAGTGTCTAACACAATTAGAACAGAGATGTACTTTAAATTAACAGATGTTTTTGGCAACATAGCAAAAATATTTAATATTATGGTTTATTGGGCCAAAGCCATATAGAAAATAGCCAAATAAAGTAATAAAAGGACACAACAGAAATGGAGTGTTTATGCAAAGAGTATCTGAAAATATGCAGTTTGTGAATCAGAAAGCAAAGATACAAACCAAAAATTCTAGCAGGTGGCAGAAGATTTTTTAACCTAGTATAGACAATAGCAGAATATAAATTAGGGCAACCTTGTGAATGCAAGCACACGGTCATTCTTGTACACATCATTGGCAACCTAAACTAGTAACATGTGAAGGTTTTGAAATAAGTACTACAGATATATATGTCTCTGCCAACAGTCCTACTGAATGGTCTGATTGCAGATTAAATACAGGACTAGGTACATTTCTGTAAAGCTAATATGGACAATATTTATCGGATAAGGAAAAAATCCAATAGTTACTCTAACACAGGAAAAGTAGTTATTGTTTCATCACCATATTTAGAACTTCTTAAGGTCACTTTTCTGAGATTTATAGAAGATTGATATTATTATTAGCACTATCACATACATTATTATAGAGTTAAAATAGAAACTTTGGTCAACTTTAAGTCATAGTTAGCGGGACTTCTTTGAAACTCAGTCATCCTATGTTAATTTAACTGCTTAGACAAACCACTGTAACATTGTTGTAAACTCTTCCAAAGCTGCCCAAGCTCTAATAAAAACTTCTTTCACACTGGGCATAACACCAGCTGCTCTGTAGTGATATGTATCTTGTCTGTAAGTAAAATGTTCACTCAGGGTAGTCCAAAAGGTGGTGTGGGACTTGAAATATTGACAGTTCGCTCCAAACTGCCAGAGCCACCTCGATATAGAAGGAAAAGGGCAACAAGGATCCAAGCTCCAAGTATAACGCTGATTTCAGGCAAAAGTAATCAAACCAGTATTCTTTTTTTTTTAATTGATTTTATTGAATTCACGCAACATTCCATAGAAATAGAGCAATTTTACAAAAATAGGATTGAAAACAAATCAACCCCCATCCCTGAGAAAGAGAGCATGGGCAGCAGAATAAAACTTAAAGCTAGTAAAAATAAGTAAACAGATAAATTAATAAGTGAATAAAGATAAATGGAGAAGAAAAAGAAATGGGGAGAGAATCTGCTTCCCCAGTGCTTTAAGCTTATTGTAAAATGTTATTGACTAGATCCTGCCAGGTTTTGAAAAATTTCTGCACAGATCCTTTAAGTGAGAATTTGATTTTTTCCAATTTCAAATAGTATATAACATCAGTTACCCACTGACTTTACAGAGGAGAGTTAGGATTCTTCCAGTTTAGCAAGATAAGTCTACGTGCCAATAGTGTAGTAAAGGCAATTACAGTTTGTTCGTCCTTCTCCACTTTAAGCCCATCTGGAAGTACACGAAACACAGCTGTTAGTGGGTTAGGAGGGATTTTGACACCAAGGCTGCCTGAAAGGCATTTAAAAATTTTGGTCCAGAATGATGTTAATTTGGTGCAGGCCCAAAACATGTGACCTAGTGAGGCTGGAACTTGATTGCAGCGTTCGCAGGTTGGATTTTGCCCTGGAAACATTTTGGACAATTTTAAATGAGACAGATGTGCTCGATATATAATTTTAAGATGAATAATTGTACACTTTATGCAAAACCACTATTCTTTAAAAATTATCATAATTATACTTCTAGATGGAGCAAGACTTCCTCATAACCATAGTCCTTAGTCTCTGTAAGAACCATTTGTTAGTTAGGCTATGTTAAATTGATATAAGTATTTTCCCAGTCATGCTAAAATGTTTGCCTATATATTTGTGCATAGTGTGTAAGTGGTATATTCAAATTACTTCTTGTCATTCTGACTAGAGACTAGTTCATTGTATGATCTGCCTTGTAGTTTGTAAGGTACGGAGGGCAAACACTTTCAAACTGCATTACACGTTCAAAGCATACGTCATAGAAAAGTAACACAACTTTTAAGTATAGAAAGTAACTGACGTTTAACATCAGAAAGCTAAGACTGTAATAAAAGAGAGTAATTACTTTTTGTTGATTTTTCGTGATTTGTTCTTTAAATTTTCATTAACCTTTTTTAAAATGAACTTTATTGGACTGTGTTTGACTACTTCTGGATCCTACTTTGCCACCTGGAAAAGATGCAGCTATGGTTTTTTGAAACTGCCTGTTTAAGTTTGACATTATAGAATTTTTAGTTAATATGAATAATCATCTTTTGCAATGTATTACAAGTATGTATATATATATATATATATATATATATATATATTGTCACAGGTGGCTGGGGGGGCGACCCGGCTGGGATGCCCCGGAGGACCGGAGGAGGGCTTATGCCTCCCCCAGACCATGTGGGGGTGACCGCCCTGGTGGCTATGAGGACCACGGGTACAGAGCTTTGAAGCTCAACCCTGTAGGGGCCCATGGTCACCGCCAGGGGGCGCCCCAATGCCTACGGAGCCCTGGACCTCAGCACTTCCGCCACACCCAGAAGTGCTGGGGGGAAGAGGATCAGGGACACCCGGAGTGCTTCCGGGTGTGCAGCCGGCACTTCCGCCACACTGGGGAGTGCCGGTGTAAGATTGTCGGGAGGCACCTGGAGCACATCCGGGTGATTATAAAAGGAGCCGCCTCCCTCCGTTAATGGGATGGAGTTGGGTGGAAGAATGACGAGGTCTTGGAAGAGGCAAGGAGGCGGCCTGAAGACAGTGAGGCATCTGGATAGTTGGCCTGGACTTTTGGGGACTTTGGGGTGTGTGTGCACTGGTTGTAAATATGGAGACTTATAATAAGCGTGTGTTGGGTGACTTAAACGTGTCCGCCTGTCTGTGTCCAGGCTGCTTTCCACAATATATATATATATATATATATATATATATATACAGTACATCCAGAAAGTATCCACAGCACATCACTTTTTCCTCATTTTGTTATTTTACAGCCTTATTCCAAAATGGATTAAATTTATTTTTTTCCTCAGAATTCTACACACAACACCCCATAACGACAAAGTGAAAAAAGTTTACTTGAGATTTTTGCAAATTTATTAAAAATAAAAAAATTGAGAAAGCACGTGTACATAAGTATTCACAGCCTTTGCCATGAAGCTCAAAATTGAGCTCAGGTGCATCCTGTTTCCCCTGATCATCCTTGAGATGTTTCTGCAGCCTTATTGGAGTCCACCTGTGGTAAATTCAGTTGATTGGACATGATTTGGAAAGGCACACACCTGTCTATATAAGGTCCCACAGTTGACAGTTCATGTCAGAGCACAAACCAAGCATGAAGTCAAAGGATTGTCTCGAGGCACAAATCTGGAGAAGGTTACAGAAAAATTTCTGCTGCTTTGAAGGTCCCAATGAGCACAGTGGCCTGCATCATCCATAAGTGGAAGAAGTTCGAAACCACCAGGACTCTTCCTAGAGCTGGCCGGCTATCTAAACTGAGCGATAAGGGGAGAAGGGCCTTAGTCAGGGAGGTGACCAACAACCCAACGGTCACTCTGTCAGAGCTCCAGAGGTCCTCTGTGGAGAGAGGAGAACCTTCCAGAAGGACAACCATCTCTGCAGCAATCCACCAATCAGGCCTGTATGGTAGAGTGGCCAGACGGAAGCCACTTCTTAGTAAAAGGCACATGGCAGCCCACCTGGAGTTTGCCAAAAGGCACCTGAAGGACTCTCAGACCATGAGAAAGAAAATTCTCTGGTCTGATAAGACAAAGATTGAACTCTTTGGTGTGAATACCAGGCGTCACATTTGGAGGAAACCAGGCACCGCTCATCACCAGGCCAATACCATCCCTACAGTGGTATAGTGGTGGTGCAGCATCATGCTGTGGGGATGTTTTTCAGCGGCAGGGACTGGGAGACTAGTCAGGATAAAGGGAAAGATGACTGCAGCAATGTACAGAGACATCCTGAATGAAAACCTGCTCCAGAGCGCTCTTGACCTCAGACTGGGGCGACAGTTCATCTTTCAGCAGAACAGCGACCCTAAGCATACAGCCAAGATATCAAAGGAGTAGCTTCAGGTCAACTCTGTGAATGTCCTTGAGTGGCCCAGCCAGAGCCAAGACTTGAATCCGATTGAACATCTCTGGAGAGATCTTAAAATGGCTGTGCACCGACGCTTCCCTTCCAACCTGATGGAGCTTGAGAGGTGCTGCAAAGTGGAATGGGCGAAACTGGCCAAGGATAAGTGTGCCAAGCTTGTGGCATCATATTCAACAAGACTTGAGGCTGTAATTGCTGCCAAAGGTGCATCGATAAAGTATTGAGCAAAGGCTGTGAATACTTATGTACATGTGATTTCTCAGTTTTTTTATTTTTAATAAATTTGCAAAAACCTCAAGTAAACTTTTTTCACGTTGTCATTATGGTGTGTTGTGTGTAGCATTCTGAGAAAAAAAATTAATTTAATCCATTTTGGAATAAGGCTGTAACACAACAAAATGTGGAAAAATTGATGCACTGTATATATATTATATATATACTTCAATGTGTACAGCTCTTATCATTAAGCAAGAAGTCTCCTGCAATTATATGAGCACCGTCAGGGTGGGCTCGCTGCTGTTCGCTAATGGTATTCAGCAGGAGAGGGAGCCGTGTTTACATTGGCGTCGGTGGAATGTACACAGCCATGACAATCACTACTGTTAGCTCTCTCGGTAGAAAAAAACGCATCTTACAGACATGTACTCGAGGTCAGGGGAACAGTGTTTGTCTATAATTGTCCCGTTGTTGCACCAGTTCTCATGCACGTAAATACAGAGCCCCCCTCCCCTGCTCTTACCGGATTCCTTTGTCCTGTCCCAGCGGAGCAGAGTGCAACCTGCTAGCTGTGTGCTAGCATCGGGTATCCCCGGGTGAAGCCAGGTTTCAGTGATAATCAAAACACAGCAGTCACGAACATAGCGATTTCCAGCGAGTTGTAATTCCAAGTCATCCGTTGTATGCACCAGGGATCTGGCATTGGTGAGATACAGGCTCGGTAGAGGTGGCTTGTGCGGTTGTTTCTTTAGCCTTAGCATAACACCGGATCTGCAGCCCCGCTTCTGCTTCCTTTCCCTCCCTCTCCTAGACCGGACAGCAATCCACAGAGAGCCCGCTGGTCTCGCTGTGTTGTCTGGGATGTTGTGTGTTTGATGAAAAACACTCGAAACAGATGTCTGGCACTGGACACCGATGTCTATAAAGTTCTGACAGGTGTAACGGATCGTGCACAAACAAGCAAGAAAAAAGTACAAAAACAACAAAAAAGAGCACTGAAAAGGAGAGCCGTGAGTCGCTGCGACCGTGCACACCGCCATTCTCCATGCACCCAAGGCCCGTACACTATGCAGGGACATCGAACTGTTGCCCGTAAGTTTGCGTCCCTATTACTTGCCCAGAGAGTTTGGACATGTCATTGTTGTTATCGTTTGCATCCCTCCTCGGGCGGACGTGGAGACAGCGAGTGACATCATCCATTCTGCAGTTGCTAAGTTACAAACACAGCACCCTGAGGTGCTTGTGCTAATCGCTGGAGACTTTAACCATGTGACGCTGGACAAAACATTACCTGCCTTCTCCCAGTATGTGGACTGTAACACCCGGGGAAATAAGACTATTGATTTACTGTATGCAAACGTTAAAGACGCATACAGCACCACCCCGCTGCCTGCGCTTGGGAAAGCAGATCATAACCTGGTTCTGCTTCAGCCTCACTACAAACCAAGAGTGAGGGTCCTACCTACAACCACACGCTCATTCAGGAAGTGGTCCCCGGAGGCAGAGAAGGCTCTGAGAGAATGCTTTGGAACTACAGACTGGGATATCCTGCAGGGATCACATAGTGAGAACATTGAGGAGGTTGTTGACTGCGCTACTGACTACATCAACTTCTGTATGAACATTGTACTTCCAGTAAGAACTGTACACTGCTATGCTAACAACAAGCCATGGATTACAAGTGACATCAAGGGCCTTTTGAACCAGAAGAAAAGGGCTTTTAAAGGCGGTGATCAGCATGAGCTCAAGTGCGTGCAGAAGGAACTCCGAGTTCAGCTCAGGGTGGCAAAGGAGCAGTACAGGAGAAAGCTGGAGCAGAAGTTGCAGAATAACAGCATGAAGGAAGTGTGGGAAGGGATGAAGATCATCACTGGCTGCAGCTCGAAGCGGGGTGCCACCATTGAGAGAGATGTGAAGAGAGCAAACCAAATGAAAAACTTCTTTATCAGGTTTGACCACCCTAACCCACTCTCACTCTCACCTCGGAGTACTGCACCCTCCACACATCCTTCTGCTGATACCAGCATAGGAGAGACATCCCCACCCATAATTACAACAGCGCAGGTGAGCAGAGAGCTGAGGAGACTTCGTGCCAGCAAAGCAGCGGGTCCAGATGGAGTATTACCACGACTGCTGAAGGTCTGTGCATCGGAGCTGGGGGCTCCTCTACAGCACATCTTCAACCTGAGCCTGGAACAGGGGAGAGTCCCGATACTTTGGAAAACATCTTGCATCACCCCAGTCCCAAACGTATCATGTGCTAGTGAGCTGAATGACTGTTGCTCTGACATCACATGTGATGAAGATCATGGAGAGGCTGCTGTTTCACCACCTGAGGCCACAGGTTCAACACGCCCTCGACCCTCTTCAGTTTGCATATCAGGAGAAGGTGGGAGCGGAGGATGCCATCATCTATATGCTACACTGATCCCTCTCCCACTTGGACAGAGGCAGTGGTGCAGTAAGAATTATGTTTCTAGACTTCTGTAGCGCCTTCAACACAATCCAACCTCTGCTCCTTAGGGACAAGCTGACAGAGATGGGAGTAGATTCATACTTGGTGGCATGGATCGTGGACTATCTTAAAGACAGACCTCAGTATGTGCGTCTTGGGAACTGCAGTTCTGACATTGTGGTCAGCAACACAGGAGCGCCACAGGGGACTGTACTTTCTCCGGTCCTGTTCAGCCTATATACATCGGACTTCCAATACAACTCGGAGTCCTGCCACGTGCAAAAGTTCGCTGACGACACTGCTATCGTGGGCTGCATCAGGAGTGGGCAGGAGGAGGAGTATAGGGACCTAATCGATGACTTTGTTAAATGGTGCGACTCAAACCACCTACACCTGAACACCAGCAAAACCAAGGAGCTGGTTGTGGATTTTAGGAGGCCCAGACCCCTCATGGACCCCGTGATCATCAGAGGTGACTATGTGCAGATGGTGCAGACCTATAAATACCTGGGAGTGCAGCTGGATGATAAATTAGACTGGACTGCCAATACTGATGCTCTGTGTAAAAAAGGACAGAGCCGGTTATACTTCCTTAGAAGGCTGGCGTCCTTCAACATCTGCAATAAGATGCTGCAGATTTTCTATCAGACGGTTGTGGCGAGCACCCTCTTCTACGCGGTGGTGTGCTGGGGAGGCAGCATTAAGTAGAAAGACGCCTCACGCCTGGACAAACTGGTGAGGAAGGCAGGCTCTATTGTAGGCATGGAGCTGGACAGTTTGACATCTTTGGCAGAGCGACGGGCGCTGATCAGGCTCCTTTCAAATATGGAGAATCCACTGCATCCACTAAACAGTGTCATCTCTAGATAGAAGAACAGCTTCAGCGACAGACTGCTGTCACTGTCCTGCTCCACTGACAGACTGAGAAGGTCGTTCCTCCCCCAAACTATGCGACTCTTTAATTCCACTTGGGGGGGGTGGGGGGGATAAACTTATTATATTAAATCTTTAATTTAATATTGTTTTTTGTATCAGTATGCTGCTGCTGGAGTATGTGAATTTCCCCTTGGGATTAATAAAGTATCTATCTATCTATCTATCTATCTATCTATCTATCTATCTATCTATCTATCTAGTGATGGGCTGCTCGATACTCAAGTTTCGACACTGTGTCGAGCTTTCGAAGCACTGGTGATCGAAGCACTGCTTCAAGGCTTGTTTCAAATGCGCCCATCACATGATTTTGAGTCACGCTAGCGTAATGACGTCATTGATATCTGCGCAGTCAGCAGTCGATTTGGTCACTCACTAGTCTGCTAAGGTGCTTTGGCTCAAAGCGTAAACGCAGTTGTTCCTGCTACAGCGATAAGGTGCACTAACCCGAGTTCAATTCCTAATTGGGGCTTGCATACCTTAAAATAAGGATTTTGTATAAAACAGTTAAGTAGTACTTGTCTGAAAGTTAACAAATATATTTTGGAGACATTATGAACGATTTACATGGGGCACGTTTTTCCTTGGTGTGGAATCATGTTCACCTAGAATCTGTAACAAATTAATGAGCATATTTTGCGTAAGGTAGCACGTATTATAACAATCCAGAATCTATTCTGCCCCATGTCGATCATATCAGAAAGGCTAAGAAACGCTTCACTAAAGCAGACGTGGTCATTACACTAGTATATGCGCAAGACACTCCTCATTAAACGTTTTTACTATTCAGTGATTCCCAGATCTGTAGCTGATTTGTATTATTGATTTCCAAAAAGCAATGTGAATAAAAGCATGTGCATGCAAAACCAATTTACAACTGTCTTTAAAACAGAATCAGCGCCATCAACAATGTCTTCTGCAATTTTAGGAAAGCCTCGAGATTTCTGTGTTAATGAGACAAAAAGTTGAAAAAGAAACTTTGCGAATTTATCCAGAGGTGAACATAAAGGTCACTCAAGTACTGACAAGAAGGAGCAGCTGGATAAGCACATCTGGAGCCAAACTTTCAAAAAAGCACCGGACTTTGTCAGCAACATCCTTTCCTTCTGAATGCATCTTATCAAAGGCTGCGCTGGGGGGTAAATAAGTAATCTTCCGAACTGCAACACAACGGAGTAAATCATTGATGTAAATAGAATTATTGAAAGACTAAGCTTTTGTCGTTTCTGTATTCTTAAACCATCTTCCAGTTACACAATCCCCCGCAGTCACTGTCACATTTAACGTCCCCTGCTCCCTAACCTGTCTTGTTACCCAAAGCATCAACACTCAGTTTCATTCAAGGCTTTTCCGTCCTTCCTTTCATAGACATAAAATAAGACACACATTCCCTCTACATACGTGTCCAATAATAATAGTAAACTGGCAAGAACGAGAAAAAGCACAAGATGGGAATATTCATGACAAGAGCCTCGGCATCAGGGTGAGGATGTGCCTTGTCACCCATTACATGAGCTCGCCTGCCACCCCTCAGTTGCACTGGCACATGTTACACTCGGGGGCCAATGCAATGGAGAATACCGACAATGTATACCTTCAGAAGTGGAATAAATCGACTGTATAAGTAAAACATTTCAGATAAACTATGAATTTTGTTAATCATAAACAATGCAACATAACTATTATATGTGTTGTTACTTTTTATTTATTCTCACCAAACGTTACATATCTACATGGGAAATGAACATGGGTAATATGTTTATAATCATTCTCACTAAAATACACTGTCAAAATATATTAATGAGCAAACTAAGACACATTGGCCTTTAGGAAATATCAAAAAGCGTGTGCGCTGTCATTTAGGACAGAATGCATTGTTAACGTCATGCACTCTCTACTGACGCGATGTCATGAAGAAAAAGAAACAGCACAGTCCCTGCAAACTCATATCCTCCTTGGTTTTTGACCTTATGATTAATTGTCAATATCAAATCAATAAAGTAATTTTAAGAAGATGACAAGTCTGCTATAGTCAGTTCAATTAACTACGGCGGCCCAGCCTTCCCTCGACAGCTCGATTCGCTCGCTATCTGTCCAAGCTGAAAATATTGTTAAATAGAAGAATTGAAAAAAAAACCTTTCACAAGTGGAGGATCAACGACACGAACGCCTGGTGTTTTTACTGAGAGACAGTTGCAATACAATTGAGCCACCTAATCAGGATAATTAACGAGCTCCGCACAACTGAACTACTACTACTGTTCTTACTCCGGCGGATGTAGAAATATGTTGTTTGACATATGCACGTTAAATTGGTTTAATTGACACGAGAGTATCATTGTTGTAATCTCCTAATGAAGACGAAAAAATGATATTTATAGATGTATACTATATGACGTGCGGTTTTGAACAAAATTAAGCGTTCCATAAAAAGGTTGCACGATTTACCCAATTTTTTTATATATATTGTGAGCTGCGAAGCTAATCCTACCCCCAAAAAGATACAGACGCCCCTGGAAAAAGCCCTAGGAAACCCCTAGGAAACTTAAACAGACTACCTTCACATCTCTCCTCTTCCTTCTGGCCGGCTCTGTCGCGTAATCTGCCTTCCGCGCGCTACTCCGCCTTGTCAAAAAGCCTGTACCGACTTCTTTCTGTGGTTATAAATTGATTTTCTGCTTCTTTCTCTCTTTCAGACGTCTGGTGCTCCTGGCACGTATTTCTCCGAAGAAGAAGAAATCCTTGGTTGCTTTTAAATGACAAGCGGAGGTGTAAACTCTTTCAAGGAGCACGTTTGAAACAGTTTTAAAAGATAAATGTTTGTTTGCAGTGTTTGAATAAAAATTCGAGTTTCTTCAACATCCACTGGTCTTCTGTGCAATCTTGTAACCCAAGCGTGACCATATAAAGTTGATATATGACAATATATCTTTGACACTATGTATCAGACAAAGGAAATCACAGCAATCAACAAGAACAATAATTACTTTTCAGCAACTACGTGAATTGTAGTTTAACTATATCAACTGAAGTGTGTAATGTGAATACGAATTACAAAATGTAACTAGAGAGTTAAGTGTCAGATAGAGTCTGAAAATATAGAGGTCAATGCCTTTGAGTGTGCTGAGGCTTCACAAAGATTCAGTAACCAGTGACCATGTCTGCTCGAGGCTTCGAAGCCCTATCATGATCCAATCTCAGTACTATACATATCTGAGGCTTCGGAGCCCCGTCATGAGCTCAGTACTACGCATGTCTGAGGCTTCGAAGCCCCGTTCGAAGCCCGTCATGACGCAATCTCAGTACTACATATGTCCGAGGCTTCGAATCTGCTCGAGACTTCGAAGCCTCAGTTAACCCAGTGCGCATGTCCGAGGCTTCGAAGTCCCGTCATGCTGCAATCTCAGTACGCATGTCTGCTCAGTGCTTCTAACCAAGCTTGACAATTCCAGTGTGCATGTCTGCTTAGTGCTTCCAATCATTATTCATCGAGCTCCAGTTTGAAGTACATATGGCATCAGAGTTCAAAAACTTGACAGAATTCCCATTGAAATGAATGTTTGTGGATGATCCATACATGTTAAATGATTGTGCCCGATAATACTTTGTGGCAAAAAATAAAATTATAAATTATACATCATACAAATGCTGACTTATAGAATGCATAATGCTGCAAAGAAGACCTTAGTAATACGGGTGACGACACATCTCTCACTATAATACTCTCATAAATATCCATTCTTCGCCTCATGCAACGTTTTCATGCAACACTGAACGTATGTCATATAGTATACATCTATATATAATTGTTTTTGTCTTCATTACATACATACATACATACATACATACATAAAAAACATACATTATGTACATTCACCCTGCTGAAAACAGTAGTGTTGCAGCGGTAGCGTTGCCGCCGCTCCATAGTAAGGCTTGCGTGGGTTTGGGTCCCACGTCCACCCATTGTGAATTGTGACCCAAAAGAGTCTGTTTTTCTTTTTTTTTCCATTTAACAGCAAATTCCACCGTGGACCGAGAGCGAGCAAGGTGAGAACACTAGTAAAGATATATCAAATGGAAATGAGCATCTTGTTTTATGTCTATAACAAAAAAAACATATTTGATTGACGATTTCAACTGTTATTGTAGTTGTTGATGGCGGGTTTAGCGGTTTAAATTTTTAAATATTAAATTAATAAGGTGGAATGTGTTCTTACTTTGAGTGTTGGGGGCGAGACCTACACGGTAAATGTGTTAGTAACTGGGATTGCGCCTCTATAACTGGAAGATTGCTTAGGAATGATACAGACTGGACAACTATATGTTTTAGGAAATGTTTTATTATTGCACTGTGCTGTGACTAAGACAGCGTTTTACTGATCACCTGTCCAGACCTTGAAGATGTGTTCACGAGGGAGGGATGCTGCTGTTAAAAGCAAATGCTTTTTCGACAGCAGGTCCAGATGTGTTTATGCCGCTGCTTTTTGTTGTTGCCTCAGCACGCAAGAGGATCTTAAAAGCTGACCTTGATACTTGCAATGCTCACTTGATACATGCACTGCTCACCTTGGAGTGTCCCATGTGTGTCTGTGGGTCGGTGTGCCGGTGACTGATCTGCGCCGTGTCTCTCAGCCTCTCTGATGTGTTCCGGATTGACACCTTTGAATGTTTGGTGCAGCAGAGCAAATTCAACCTGATCTACCACAGTGGGTCTGTTATCTCCTTATTCAATGGATGGGTTCATGGATGTCAAATGGCAATGAATAGAAGATGAATTAATGTAAATACGTGAGCTGCCTTACACAATTAGTCATCGTATTTTGATGGTGATTCTAAGTGGGGATAATTCCTGAACAGATCTCTTATGCGATCCTTCCACAGGATCTCTCAAAATTATTTAGTTCAAATTGGTTATAAAGATTTCAATCGAGACTATTTTTTTAATCTATATATATAATTCACAAAGTCGACGCCAGAAGGGGAAGACACCCATGAAAGCACGCACACCAAAACAAGACACCCATGAAAGCACGCAGGAAGAGGCGTGGATTCACTAAGCAGTCGACAAGTAGGAAAGAGCCTCACCCACCAACTCTATGACCATTGGATACGACGACAACTCGCAGAGCCACGCCCACTAACTGGGACGCGACGCCTCGAAAAAAAACGGCGTCATTTATGTTCATCTGTTGTACGCTACACATGGACCTCTGAGCCACCTTGAGTTGGGGGCAGCAAGTCTTTGATAGGCTGCAACAAAATGATGAAAGTACGGGCGCATTTTTTCACACAAGCTGTGTGTGTGGGGGTGGGTGTTAGTTAATTTGTTACTCGAAGGATTTCAAGATTTAATATGCACAGGCGGTAACACTGCAAATGCAGCCCAAACGAACCAAAAATTTTTCACAGTCTCCTTACTGTAAAGCAGCAACACTACCACTGTGCTACAAGACAGAGAATGCACTTAAAGAAGGCACCAGGCTCGATTTTACTTTCACTTCTGTTTGGACAACTGTGTCGTTCAGAAAGTGTTCACCCATCAATACATAATTATGCGACATATGATACGCCGTGAGTTGGCAAGAGCCACGAGTGTTCAGCGGTGTTTCCCAAACTCGGTCCTGCTGAACCCCTGTGGCTGCAGTGTTTTGTTCCAACCAGATTCCTAATCATTTATGCCGGTGAAACTCATCTGGGATAAGTCGGTTTTTCAAAAGCAGTCGTGTAGCAGATTAGCTGGATGTAATAATCCTAGATGAATGCGCACCTCCGTGCCGAGTGAAAACACAATGTATATTGCTGCAACAAAATGATGAAAGAACGGGCGCATTTTTTTCACACAAGCTGAGTGGCTGGGTGTTAGTTAATTAGTTACTCAAAGGATTCCAAGATTTAAAATGCACAAGCGGTAAAACTGCAAAAACAGCCCAAACCAGGAAAGACAGCTGGCAAAAAGTCACCAACAAACTAAACGCGTGTGCATTGTACTTACTGAAAGCAGAGTTACGGATTTTGCAAATGTTCATTTTTTTCCCTCTGCTTAAAAAACATTGAAAAAGCGGCGTTGGTTTGCAGCGTGTAAAACAGTTTGTTTGTCGCGGATAATTTGCTATCCACACAGCGAGGAACCAGGAAGCGAACCCACAATCTTCCACTGTCTCCTTACTGCAAAGCAGCCGTACTACTACAGCGCCACAAGGCAGTTAAAGAAGTTATATTTATATTTTTTACACATCACACACTAGAAGCTGCTGACGAACCCTTCTCTTCGTTGTCAGTCTGTAGCTGTGAAAAAATAAAAGCAATACGAGTTTTAACAGACGTCATTCAAGTGTATCATAAGTTTCTGTAACGTTAATGAAAATGGCCAGGAGGTGTCACTAGAGAAGTGAGTGTTAAATGCTTCGAAGCTTCGATACAATTTCCGACACAATTGCTTCAAACGTGTTGATGCTTCGCGAGGCTTCACCCCGCCCATCACTACTCACAGGTTACTGAACGAGAAATCAGCAGACTAGCATGACGGATGGGGCGTAATGGGCGTCCTTCCCCTCTTCTCTGGATTTTTCAAATGTTAATTTTTTCCCCGTGCTTAAAAATCATTAAAAACCCAGCCTGATTATGTGGCGTATGGTACACCGCGGGTTGGCTAGTTATTATTAATTCTGATGAGTCTTTAATTCGGATCGAACTCGGGCTAGCACTACTCTCAGAATTTGAAAAGCAACCACCTTAGCTAATTGAGCCACTGACAGTGTCTTTTCTTCGTAGCAAACTCGTTACTTTTGAGCTCCAAAAAATATTGTAAAATATTAATAAATTAAATATTTTAATACTTGATCGAATAATAACATCTGTGATTTAAGGATTTCACCTTTTCTTTCTCAAATGTGCTTACCTATATCATGGCAAAGTACAGGGATAAACCTTTATTTTCTGTCTACTCCATTTTAATTAAGTCAGACCAAAGAAAACATTTAAGGCTATTAAATGTGATCTCAAGAAAAGATGAGGGTTAATTATAATACTAATAACAGGAGCGATTATAATGATACAGTGCAAAAGTAAATACTAATTGAAAGAGCTGGGAATCCATGAGTGAGGCGTCTTATTTTAACTCTTGCTATCGTATAGTGCATTCTGCCTGTCGGCGTTAGTTATATTATAGACGCTAGAAGCTGCTGACGAACCCAGTCTGTAACTGCGAAAAAATAAAAGTAATAAGAGTTGTAACAGACGTCATTGAAGTGGATCATAAGTTTGTGTAACGTTAATGAAAATGGCCAGGAGGTGTCACTAGAGAGGTGAGTGTCAAATGCTTCGATGCTTCGATACGATTTCTGACACAATTGCTTCAAACGTGTTGATGCTTCGTGAGGCTTCACTCCGCCCATCACTACCGTACACTCCTCAGAGGCCACGACGCTGCCTTCAGATCAGGTGACAGAGCTCTGTACAGGGCTGCCCGAGCCACTCTGAAAAGTGGCATTAAAAAAGCCAAGACGGGCCATAAAAGAAGCATAGAGTCCCACCTGTCCAGCTACAATACACGGGAGGTGTGGCAGGGAACACAAAACATCACAAACTACAGAGGCTGTGATGCAACAACAGGAGATCTGAGTGCGCAGCTAGCAGAGCAGCTAAACTGCTTCTTTGCTCGCTTTGAATCATCACAACAGCCGCACTCACCTGCTCCAGCCCTGCTCCCATCCTCACCGGGTTCCTGCACTACTCCACTCACTGTAAAGGGGCACAATGTCAGATGGGTGCTCCTGGCAGTGAACCCCAAGAAGGCTGCCGGCCCAGATGGAGTGCCTGGTAGGGTGCTCAGAGCGTGTGCCCACCAGCTCACCTTTATCTTTACCAAAATCTTCAACCTCTTCCTAGCCCAGGCAGTCATTCTGTCCTGCCAAAAATCAGCCACAATCATTCCAGTGCCGAAGAAGTCTCCCATCACCAGCCTAAATGATTATCACCCTGTGGCCCTCACTCCAGTAATCATGAAGTGCTTTGAGAGACTGGTTCTCCAGCACATCAAGGACTATCTCCCCCAAGACTTCGATCCCTACCAATTCGCATATTGCGCGAACAGATCCACAGAAGACGCCATCGCCGTAGCTCTCCATTCTATGCTGAGCCATCTGGAGCAGCAGCAGAGCTACGTCCGGATGGTCTTTGTGGATTACAGCTCAGCTTTTAATTCAATCATTCCTGACATTCTCATCACCAAATTGGTCACTCTTGGCTTTCCCCCTTTCACATGTGTCTGGTAAAAAAGACTTTCTTACCAATTCCAGACTGTGAGACTCAGACCCAACCACTCCTCCATTCGCACACTGAACACCGGTACCCCACAATGCTGTGTGCTGAGCTCCCTTCTGTACTGTCTCTACACCCACGACTGCAGTTCGGCCCACAACAACAACCTTTGTCTGCTGACGACATCACACCACAATGGTCGGACTCATCTCAAAGGGAGACAAGGCAGTCTACAGAGAGGAGGTCCTGAAGATGGCAGCCTGGTGTTCAAAGAACAATCTGCCTCTGAACACCAGGAAAACCAAGGAGATCATTGTCGACTTCAGGAGGCACAGCACCGACTTAGACCCCTTTACATCAATGGTGAGTGTGTGGAGAGGGTTCATACCTTCCGGTTTTTCGGCGTCCTTATCTCCTCTGACATCTCCTGGACAGACAACATCACAGCAGTCATCAAGAAGGCTCAGCAGCGATTACACTTCCTGAGGGTCCTCAGAAAGCACAACCTGGACTCCAACCTGCTACTGACCTTCTACCGCTCGTCCATCGAGATCCTGCTGACGTACTGTATCACAGTATGGTACGGCAGCTGCACCATGGCAGACAGGGAGAGGCTAAAGCGAGTAGTAAAGGCAGCACAGAAGATCATCGGCTGCCCTCTCCCCTCCCTGATGAACATTTACACCTCCCGCTACCTCAGCAGGGCAAAAAACATCATCAAGGACAGCTCCCACCCTGGCTCTGATCTGTTTGACCGGTTGCCCTCAGGGAGGCGCTACAGGTGCATCACAACAAGGACAAACAGACTCAAGAACAGTTTTTTCCCAAAAGCCATAACCATTCTAAACTCACACATGCACTGACTACACAGTCTAACCCCCCAACCCCTGGACTTCCTTCTATCCATCAACTGTGCAATATCCAATATCTAAATGGTAACTGGTAATAACTGTGTAATATCTGTATACTGTACAATATCAATACTCTCAGGGTCCAACATCCACTACTCACAGCACATGATCATCATTATTGTGCAATATTTAAATTATGTGCAATAACCCAATAGTGCAATCGTTATTATTCTTTCCATATGTATATAGCGTCACAGAACTTTTTTGCAACTTTTTGCACCATTTGTTTATTTGTTTATTTACTTGTTGTGTTCTACATATATGTCTGCACTGAAGGAGCTGCTTTTAATCTCATTGTACATGTGTATAGTGACAATAAAAGGCATTCTATTCTATAATCTATAACTCTTGACTAAACTTCATCCTCTTTAAACATGTAAAGGTCCAAAGTAATCAACTTCCACATTGGTAAAAGGAGGCTGGCCAAGGAGTAAATGATCTTCTGGCAAATCTGTTTTTGCATTATATCTTCTAAAAATTGTGCACTTTGAAATGATTCTTCCGATAACTGAATTAGCTTGAGGGATCTAATATGAGGGATGATGGATCCAATGTCTATTTTCTTTGTGTATGTCTTGCAAAATAAGAGAAGCAACATGTGAATTCTTGTGCAGAATTGAGGGGTGGTTAGCTTCCTCTGGCATAGCAGCTTTGCTGAGTCTGCCTCCAGCTTTTAGAATTCCATTTTGCAGGACAGGATGTAGTTTGTAGATTTGGCTATTTTTTATATTAAGTTTTCTGTAAAAGCTTCTATCTTTTCTGGATAAGCTTGTACTTGACCGAGGTGTATAAGCTCTGTTTTATCTTTAAACAAGTCTTATAAAGAAAGTGGTTATGACCACATTGTCAATTTATACTACAGTACTTTATATGTTCTGCAATAAGTGCTTCTTTTGGTCTTTCTGGATTGTATTCAGATTGACTCACAATAAATTGGAATGTCTTTCTATCAGTGAGTAAGTCCACTTCATCAGGTCTTTTTGGCCATTCATGTTCTAGCTTTAGTAGGAAGTCTGAGCATTGAATCCATGTCTTACTTTTCATGAAACTTCCAATGGTCAATCACCTTGATTTTTGGTCAACTGGATTTACTGTACATGTGACATTGCAAGGGCTGTGAGTGTTCATTTGTCACTGTGACTAAGTTGACAATAGAGGTTTTGAAGTGAGGACTTTCATTTGCAACATACCATAATACTGTGGTGTTATCAGTCCACAAAGTTGATTCTTGCAGGGGAATTGAAGTACACATTCTAACATCTTATCTATTTTGACCAGCACCACAGCTGCAGTTAATTCTAACAACCTTGGTATGGTGACAAGTTTAAGTGCTGCCACTCTTGACTTCTCCATTAAAAATGAACAATGTCTCTTGTGTTCTTTGTCAGTTAGGGAAACATAAGAAGCAGTGCTATAACCATCTTCAGAGGCATCTCCAAAATGATGTCTTTATGCAAACTTTATGTGTGGGTTTGATGCACCTGCTTATATTATAATCCCCATGTAGCTACAAATCATGGACCCATTTTTTCCATTGCTGGAAATACTTAAGTACCACTTCTTCATTCCATCCAAGTTTCTCCTTACACAAGTCTCTTAAGATAAGCTAAGCAGGCTGTATAACTAAAAATCTAAGGGGGTCATAAACTGAACTGACAACTGACAGAATACCACATTTTGTGACAGGCTTATCTTGTGACTTTAACAGGAACTTGAATCTATACATTTATGTGAACCATTGAGCACCCAGGGCTTGCTCTATCTGTAACAAATTATTGGTTTAAGCCCTAGGTCCTTATGCTCAGTAGCTCTGTCTTCTTTGGGTATGGACAGCATACCTTTATACAATATAATTTAATTCTTATAACAGCAAAAAGACAATTTCTCCTTGGGGATTGATAAAGTATAACAAATCAAAAAAGTTAAAAGAGAGGGTGACAAGTAAATGACAGCTTTTAATACTACCACTGGGCACTGTTTCGCACGTTAATAATGACAGTAGTCGAGCAATCAGTTCAAAGCTGGTCGTGTTGTAAGCTTCTGTAAGAATATACACACCAAAGCATGCCGGTGCCGACTCACACTGATGATATCATCATGTGCTGCGCCAGTCTGCTAACTAACATCTCTTAACATTTTTCCTTTCTGAACGAAATTAGCCTTCAAATGTGTAACTAGAATTTCTATTGACACCAAGTAAAACTATTTTGTTTTTTCCATAATAGACCTATAGGAAGTAACACAGTTTCTTAAATATAAACACAGTACGTCTAGGTCAGGGGTGCCCACACTTTTTCGGCTTGCGAGCTACTTTTAAAATGACCAGGTCGTCGAAATGATCAACCTACATTAAAAATTTTATATATATATATATATATATATATATATATATATATATATATATATATATATATATATATATATATATATATATATATGTATGTATATATATATATATATATATATATATATATATATATATATATATATATATATATATATATATATATATATATATATATATATACTGAGTATACTTTATACATAAAGTATATGTTCCTTGCATAACTGAATAATCCTTATGGCACAATAACAATTCAATATATTTATGGTCACTACAGTATTTGGATTTAATAATCTTCATGTGGGAAAAGGCTGACTCACATAAATAAGAAGATCCGAATAATGCAATCAAGGAGGCAGCACATTTCCTTGTGTTTGGGTACTTTTCCTCTGTGAGTAAGTTCCAAAACTGTCCATGAGCCCCATACTTCAGCTGAATGTCATCCTGTAGTGTCAAAATCTCATCCTCCACTGTAGAGGAGTTTTAGGTGAAACAGTGTTGCAATTTTTGATGCGAGTGAATCACCCTCAACATCTTCCCTAAATGGATAGCACTTAAATGTAGCGACTGGCTCAAGTAAAGCTGAGTCTTGAAACCATCTGTCAAAGTCTGACTTACAATTTTCAATCTGTTCTGTGTAGCGTATGCTGTCAAGTTGCACACACGCCTTCCATTGCATCTCCAGCTCTGACGCGAGGTTTTGGATGTTCCCCAAATCAAGGCGCTGAAGCTTTGAGGACAGATGTTGCATTTTTCGTTTGAAAGCATTAACTGAGCTAATCACATTGACCATAGTTTTGTCTTTTCCTTGCAGCTGTAAATTAAGCTCATTGAACATGTTGGTTAGAAAAAAATGCCAAGTCTAACAGCCATTGATCGTTATTAAGTTGTTTGTATTCTGCATGTTTAATGACAAGGAGAAACTCCTTTTTCTCCGGCCAGGGGTCTCGAAATCTCAGCAGGAATTTCTCCCTAGCCATCTGCCTCAACAAAGGCCTCTTTTATCATCTCTCCATCTTGAAAGAACTTCTTATGATTAATGATCGAGTGACAGACCCAGAACGATGTTTCAGTGTGTCTGCCTTTGCTTTTGAATTCAGCCGAGTGAAAAATGACGGCTGTCCGATTAACTGCGATTTTAGTTCCCTCTCCTTTCTCTTTCTCAGATCACTTTTTGGAGGGAAGTCAGTTTTGTAGTTTTTATGAAAAGTTCGAAACAGCCTTTCCACATTTTCCTTCTTTGGAATAGCAATGATAGATTGACAGATCAGACAAACACACTTCAATTGTGACATTATGAGAGAAAAAAAATCCTCTTCCAATTCCACATCCAGCCCATACCCTCAAACCCAACAAATTTTTTTTTAAATCCCTTCTTTAGTCGATATAAATTGGAAGGTTAACTAGATCACTTAGATAGCCGGAGTTTTGCAGTAGCTCATGCGTTTGATCGTGCGTTTGATCGTGCGTGCGAGATGACCAATGTGTTAGAAGAAAAGAGATCTTAGACTGGTTGCCCTGTATGTCAATCAAGTGGCAAATGCCATAGGGAGGATATATGATAGACTAACATTTAAAAAAAATTTTTTTTGAATGCAACGCGATCTACCTGCATTACCTTTCCGATCTACCGGTCGATCACGATCGACATATTGGGCACACCTGGTCTATGTCTATATACATATGTACGTACATATACTTTTTTTTTTTTAAACAATCAGTGTAATAGCAACAATAACATACAAGTAGGGAAAAATGATTGAGAAATAATTGCAAGAAAAAAGGGGGGGGGTGGGTACATCACAAATTGAATCTGTTGGGAGGCCTGGACACCCGACCAAAGTGTGAGATGACGGTGGTATGTTGTGTGGGGGTGGAATCACTAATGTCAGCACAGGAGTCCTATTGCAGGAGATGACCACTCCTCCTCCTTTTGTTCCTCTGCCTTGGCATTTCCTTCTGATTGACTGAAAGTTGCCAAAGTTCCAGTCTTTGAATCTGAATTTTGCAAGAGGACTCTGCTGGCCTCAAATCCACTCTATTCCGACTATACAGTGAGCCATCTACTCCTACTAAGTGGGATCTCTGGGCTACCTTCTGCAGGATTCCAGATTCCAGATGCCCATTTGATCACCTGGTGGCGGCTTCATCAGAATTGCTTCCCCCACTGAAAGCTCTGGGAGATCTTTTGCACTGTGATCATAAGTAAGCTTTGCTATCTGTTTTCTTTGACGTAGTTTCTCCACAACACCTGTCACGACACTGGGCTCTAATAATGCATTGGCGACTGGCAGGGCAGTCTTCAAGCACCTGGACATTAGGCGCTGAGCTGGGCTTCTGTCCAATGTTTCAGTTGCTGTGTTACGCCATTGGAGTATGGCCTTCCAGGTGTCAGTGCCGTCACGCAGTGCTTTTTTGATGAGATTCTTTGCTATTTTCACGGCTGGTTCAGCCTTGCCATTAGCCTTTGGGTTTTGTGGGGAGGATGTGCAAAGTTCAAATTCCCATGCTGCAGCAAACCATCTGAACTGAAAACAAGCAAACTGGGGCCCATTATCGGTGATTACTCTATCAGGGTGACCATACTGGGCAAACTGTGCCTTACAACGTTTGATAGTTGTTTCTGCAGCCAAATAAGGTAAGAGCTCTATGTCCCAAAAGTCCGAATAGTGGTCAACCAGCAGCAGAAAATCTTTACCGTTGTGCTGGAAGAGATCGATGGTGATGGTTTGCCAGGGTCTGGTAGGAAGTTCATGAGACATCATTGTCCCTTTTTGCTGCTCTATAGCATACTCATTGCAGACTGTACATTTGCTCACAAAGTCTTTAATCTTGCTCTGCATGCTGGGCCACTATAAGGTGTCACGTGCCTGTCTGTAACAGGCTTCCTCACTAATGTGACTTGCATGTATCCGTCTTAACATTTCTGGGTGCATTGATTTTGAGATAATCACTCTCTGACCTTTATAAAGCACACCGTTTTGCACACTGAGCTCTTCCCTGTATGGCCAGTATTCTCTTGACTGCTAAGTTGGTCTCTTCTTTCAGGTTTGGCCAGCCTGTTAGAACTGTGAATTTAAGCGCTTGGAGGTTTTCATCTTTTTCCGAAGTGCTGCCTTATTTGTGTAAGGCGCTGATCCGTGACATTGAGATAATCGGCCTGATTAATGTGTTCAAGATCGAACTGCTCCTGCTGTAGCGCACAGACTGAGTGCCGTGTTTTACATGAACCTCTGTTTGTGTCCGCTATAGTGGCTCTGCTGAGGGTGTCACTCAAAAACATTTCAGGACCTGGTTTATATACAACTTTGAGGTTGTAATGCTGGAGGGCAAGCAGCATACTCTGAAGACGTTTTGGTGCACAGATAAGAGATTTACTAAAAATTGAGATAAGAGGTTTGCGATCTGTTTCTGCTATGATTTGATCTCTGCCATATAAGTAGTAGCGGAAACACTGGCAAGCAAATACAATACTTAGGCATTCCTTCCCTGTCTGTGCATAGTTTTCCTCAGCTGAAGTCAAAGCTCTTGAAGCAAAAGCAATGAGCTGACCCTCTTGCATGAGGCAACAGCCAAGACCGTGTTGGCTTGAATTGCTTTGGATGGTAACAGGTTTAGATACATCATAGTATCGCAAAACTGGAGTTGTGGTGACAAGCTTCTTAATCTCTTGCACAGCAGCTTCATGTTTGGGAAGCCAGTGCCAAGTTACATCCTTGCTCAAGAGTTTCCTTAGGGGCTCACACACTTCTGAAAGAAGCGGTAAGAACTTGCTCATTTACTGTACGTGATGAACCCTACAAATTGTTGCACAGCTTTTGCATCTGTTGGAGTTGGTATTTCCATGATTGCCCACACTTTCTCTGGATCAGCTTTTAAGCCACTGGATGACAAAATGTATCCATGAAAGTGAACTTCAGGCACTTTAAAGCACAACTTCTTAACGCTAAGCCTCAGCTTGACTTTTCTGCATCGCTCCATGAAGGCAAGCAGCTTTGCATCATGGTCTTTATTAGCCTCGACATCAGTATCGGCACAACCCACAATAAGGATGTCATCTGCAACTGGTTGAACACCCTCGAGCCCTGCCAACAACTCATGCTGCTTACATTGTTACACTTCTGGTGCAGCACTAACGCCAAAGGTTCAAGGTCCGAGGTTCTTTATTTGCCATTTGTGCATAAAACCAACAGTCAAGGCACATTGGAATTCTTGTGCAGAGCCCTTTCAGAGTCATAGTAAACATTTAAAAAAAATAAACAATAAAACAATATAATAAATAAGATGAACTATACCAACACTATACAAAAAGGTGGTAATGTCTACACAAAAAAATACTTATATTGCAGATATTGCACAGTTAAAATATTGCACATTTTATCACTCGTCATTTACATGCAAGTGAAGTGAGGTAGTGTGGGGTTATTGCACATGTTCAGTAATTTTGTTTTGCCATCAGTCTGACTGTGGCAGGGAAGAAGCTATTGAAAAACCTTGTTCTGTGAGTGATGATGCTTTCGGCTCTGCTGTGTCTCAGGTTGTACATACAGTTTTTGTGTCTGAGCAGAGCGTGAGCTGGATGGAGTGAGTCCCTGATAATTCCCTCTGCTCTTTTCCGACAGCGATGTGCATACATAGAGTCCATGGAAGGAAGTTTTGTCCCTATGATCCTCTCCGCAGTCTAAGTCTCCGCAAAGTCTCCGCAAAGCCTTCCTCTCTGCCTTTGTGGTGTTACCATACCAGACAGTGATGCCTGTGGTGAGAATGCTCTCTATCAGTCCTCTGTAGGCCTGGGTGAGAGGGCAATGGTTCAGGCCAGCTTTCCTGAGCAGCCTTTGCTGGGCTTTTTTCACTGTGGCTGTGGTCTTAAGAGTCCAGCTCAGGTCTGATGTAACCTGCAGTCCCAGGAATCTGTGGCTGTTGACCCTCTCCACCTCAGTCCCTTTAATGATAAGAGGCTGTAGAGGGGGAGGATTCTTCCTGAAGTCCAGTATTATTTCTTTGGGTCTTGTCTGTGTTGAGGATGAGGTCATTCTCCTCTCCGTAGACAAGAATGTTGTTTACCAGGGTTCTGTACCCTGACTCGCCCCCCCACCCTTGATGGGCCCCATAATGGTGGTGTCATCAGCGTATTTAATGACAATGGTATTGTCCTAGGTGGAGACACAGTCATAAGTGTACAGGGTGAAGAGTTTGGGGCTGAGGCAACAACCCTGTGGGGATCCTGTGCTGACTGTGAGCTCAGCAGACACCCGTCGTCTCATTCTCACCACCTGTGGTCTATCTGTCAGGAAGTCCAGGATCCAGTTACAGGTGGGAGTTGGGACGCCGAGGTCTGTCAGCTTCTCGATCAGTTTGCCCAGGCGGATGGTATTGAAAGCAGAACTGTAGTCCAGGAAGAGCATCCTGGCATACGTTCTGCTACTTTCCATGTGTTGCAGAATGTGGTATAGAGCTATTGCTACCCGCATCATCCACTGATCAATTGTGGCGGTAGGCAAACTGGAAGGGGTCGACAGTGTCCGGGACAATGTGCTTGATGTACGTGAGAACCAGTTTTTCTAGGCACTTCATGGCGACTGGTGTGAGTGCCACTGGCCTGAAGTCATTTAGGGTGGACGTGTCCGGTCTTTTGGGAACTGATATGATGGTGGAGGATTTGAAAATACGGGGGACTACTGCCTGGGATAATGACAGGTTGAAGATGTCAGCATACACACCAGCTAGTTGTTCCCCACAGGCCTTCAGAACACTGGGAGGAAATCCATCGGGTCCCACAGGACCTCTGTGTGTGTCACCTGAAAGGCAGTGTCCGTGGGATCACAGGGGCCTTTGAGGGTGTGTCTGTGTTCAGCCTGTTGAACCTGTCATAGAAGGTGTTAAGGCTGTCTGGAAGGGTGGCATCTCAGGGGTCTGTGGTTGTTGTGATTCTCCTGTAGTTTGTGACAGATTGAATTCCCTGCCACATGCTGTGCGTGTTGTGATTGAGGTAGTAGACTTCAAGTTTTTGTGAGTGAGCCCTTTTTGCTGCTCTGATGGACTTCTGCAGCTCATACTGGGCTCTCTTATACCCCCCCTTGGTCTTCTGACTTGAAGGCCTCCCGCCGCTTCCTGATTTTCTGTTTTATGTCCCCATTAAACCAGGGTTTTTGATTGGGGAACATACGCACAGTCCTGGGAGGGGCACATATGGACGTGCACCAGCTAATGTAGTCACTCACAGTCTCTGTGTATTCATGGATATCATTAGTGGCCTCTTTGAAAGTGCTCCAGTCTGTGGCCTCTAAGCAGCCCTGCAGACTAGCTTTTGCATCATCAGTCCAGGTGTTAACGGTCCTGGCTATGACTGGCTTTGTCTTGAGCCTTTTGTTGTAAACTGGTTTAAGCCGGATCGCCAGGTGATCAGACTTTCCAAAATGAGGTTTTGGTTCAGTTGAAAAGGCGTTTCTGATGTTGCTGTAGCAGTGGTCTAGTGTTTTATTTCCCCTAGTGGGGAAGGTCACAAAGTGATGCAGTTTAGGCATGTTTTTCCAGAGATTGCAATGGTTAAAATCTCCCAGAATGATAACAGCGGCGTCAGGATATGTGTTTTCATGCTTGCTGATCATATCGTGTAGCTCCTTCAGTGCAGCCTCCTCCTTAACAGAGAGGGGGATATACACGACACTCACAATGATGCATTGCAGTTCTCTGGGCAGTTAAAATGGCCTTAACTTCAAAGTTAGATATTCCACATTTTCAGAACAGGATTTAGAAATGCTCTTACAGTCGGTACACCACGGTTGTTTGACGAGGGCAGCCGTTCCTCCTCCGCGAGTCTTACTGCTGTCCGCAGCGCATCGGTCCTCCCTGAAGACCGTGTAGCCGTCTGGTGTTATTGCCTCATCGGGTGTCCTCTCTCCCAGCCAGGTTTCACAGAAACACGATATGGAGAAATCCTGAATGTCCCTCTGTGTGGAAATCCAAGCGTGGAGCTCGTCCATTTTATTTTCCAGAGACTGAATGTTTGCAAACAATATGACCGGGAGGGTTAGCCTTCCAGTTCTAACCAAATGGCGGAGCCTTCGGTCAGCTCCTCCTCGTCTGCCACGCCTCCGCTTCGGCCTGTTCTCAGAAGAGCTTCCTATCGGTGGCCGGCCTAGCGTCAAGTCAGCATAGCATGGTAGCTCAGGGTGGGATTCCAGCGAGATCAGGTCGAAAAGTCCGATATGGCTGCGCTCTCTCAGTTGTAATAAGGTCGCCTGATTATAGAAAATGTTTGCAGAGTGTGTCTTAACTCTGCACAAAAAAGTAAGAAGAAGAGGAAAAAGAAATAACTTGACTTGGAGAGCTCCGCTATCTCTTCCTCCCCCAGGGTGTCCAAAATGTGGTCATGAAGCTAATTTCCTCATCTAGCTTACACTGGAGAAAGGCAACTCTGGCATCCACTAAGGTAAAGAGCCTAGCCTTAGGGAGTCTGTACAGTACATCCTTTAGAGAGGGCATAATATAGTGAGAATGTCGCAGTGCTTGATTCAGAAATTTTGGGTCTATGCACACCCACAATTTATCAGGCTTCTTCACAATTACCATGTTGCTGATCCAATCAGTCAGTTCAGATACCATGGCAATATGGCCATCAGCTTCATATTTGTCAAGCTGGGCTTTAACAGCATCCTTCATAACAACTGGCACATTACGTGGGGAACATTGAACTGGCTGTACTAATCTGTCTAGGTTAAAATGTACAGTATAGTGCCTGGGAGGCAGTCGATTGGTCCTGTGAAGACATCAGCATACATTTTAATCAAGCTACTGCAGGTGAGGGGCACGGATGAGGTGCTGTCTGTGAGGTATAGCTCTGCTGGAATTGTAAAGCACATTAGGCCAAGCCTTTCGCACGTTGAGCCTGACAGAAGAGGTTTCTGACTGTCCTTTACGATCTCAAATTCCAAACTATGCTTACGACCACAAATGACACATTCTGGGTCAAAGAATACTAAGGAGGTCACTGTTTGACCCGAGTATAGTTTTAACTTGGTAGTTCTGAGACGCAGTTTAGCTCTTGGTGGTAATCTCATTTTGTCCATTAAGCACATAACATCGCAAGTGGCCCCAGAATCTAACTGACATTGCTGTGGTTTCTTGTGAAGCTGTAGTGTAACAAACCACTTCTTACCTCTAGCACCCATAGTGCCAAAGCACTAAGTAGAATAAACATCATTATCAGCACAGCTGCCTGCTTGGTTTGCCTCTGGTTCAATGGTAAGGAGTTTCCCTTCCATTTGTCTTCTCTTGCTTTTCAGGCACACTCTAGCAAAGTGGTTGGCTGTTTGACATAAGTTACATGTCTTTCCATATGCTGGACAGTGCTACCTCCCACGTCCATGTGGACTACCACAATATTTGCATGTCGGTCGATCTGTATCCGAGCCTGAAAACTGACTTGCCTGCTTTGCTGCAGTGATGGGTAGTGGCCTCCTAGTAATTTGCTTTGAGGTGGCATTAACACTATCCATGGACCAACTCCATCGACCTAAGTCTCATGCCAGTGAGCTCTGCTGATCGACATGTCTCCACGGCCATGGCCAGGGTGAGATCTCTCTCTTGTAATCACCATCTGCAGGTAGCTTCATTCGCTATACCTAGCACAATTTTATCGCAAATAAATTTGTCTCTTAATGCTCCATACTCACAGGTGGCAGATTTTTCTTTTAACCATGTAAGAAAACTGTCAAATGGCTCCCCTTCCTCCTGTTTGCAACTCTCAAATATGTAGCATTCATAAATAACATTCTTTGTAGGTTTAAAGTGTCCCTCCAATGCATTTAGAATAGCCGTTACATTGGTCTGGTCCACTGCTGAAAGAGTCAGGTTGTGCTTGTTGACATGTCTGCACTCGGTGCCCATGATATTCTGCAATGTAGCCGCTTGAATTGCGGCGTCCTTCCTATTAAGCTTGATAGCAATGGCATAATCTTCAAATTCTGACCTGAAAACATCCCAATTTGTGCCAAGGTTGCCACTCATTTTCATTGCAGTGGGAGGTGGAATGTGTGTTGCCATAGCTGTGGATAAGTTCACGAGGAGTGCCACTACTCACTTGAATTGATTCGCAGTGGAGCCCTTGTCTGTGCTTAGGATGCAAACGGAAAGCAGTGCTTTTTTAGTCTTCGAAGCCGTGTGGTTTAACTTCTGATACCATGTTTTTTACGTTAATAATGACAGTTGTCGAGCAGTCAGTTTAGAGCTGGTCGTGTTGTAAACTGCTGTAAGAATACACACACCAAAGCATTCCAGTGCCAACTAACACTGATGACATCATCATGTGCTGCGCCAGCCCGCTAACTAACATCTCTTAACAGGCACTACCAATATCGAGTAATGCCATATGGACTTATGGCAAACACACCAGTGCTGTGTGTACAGTTAGAGAAATGTTTAATTAAATGTTTTATTAAAGTTTCATTTGGACAGAATTTTAGTTTGTGGTTATGAAATATCTCATACTGGTTGTCAATACATCTATCTAAAGTGTCGGCTATCTTAAATTGGAAACAACACAAAAGCTTAAGTCAAGTTCAGATATTTGTAGGGTTTGCCAGTTATTATCTATGATTTGTTTGAAATTGCAGCACAGTTATCGCCCACATAAGATCTCTAACCTGAAAAACCCAAAAGAATTTTTTAGGGGTAAAACAGATGAGAAAAAGGAGATGAAAAATCAGAGAAAAAGAAAGAGATGGAAAAAGAAAAAAGATGGAGAGGGAGGTTTAAAGATGGGAGAAGAAGGCACTAAAAAGAGGGATCCAGTGTGAAAAAGGGGAAGCAGACAGCTGCGAGGAGAGCCCCTTAGGCCGACGCTCAGGGGCTGAAGGGGGCTATGCTGGATGAGCGGCTTAGCGTGCTGGAGTGACTCAGAGCTTGCTGTAGCATAAGTACGGGGAGAGGCAGCAGGAAAAGGAAGGTCGGCTGTGCCTGTCGGCAGGACGTCACTTCTGCTGCAAGGCCCTGTGCAGGGTAAGCAGAGGAGACATCAGTTTTAAAGGGATGCACTGGGGACTGAGATTTTAAGAACAGTTTTCTGCCGTGGAATTTTCACTTTGTTT
Organism: Erpetoichthys calabaricus; assembly: GCF_900747795.2. Lineage (NCBI taxonomy): Eukaryota > Metazoa > Chordata > Cladistia > Polypteriformes > Polypteridae > Erpetoichthys > Erpetoichthys calabaricus. The sequence continues at coordinate 46,716,785 of NC_041409.2, forward strand.
TTATTGGATCATTTATTTATTTGACTTGGTTTTAACCTCTGCACACATTTACAGTTTTTATTGGATTATTTATTAAGAAGATTGCACTGCACTATTTATTTGGACACTTTGATTTGTATTTGTTTTTAATAAAAGCACTATTCATGTTTTGCACCTACCCCTTGGTGCAGGTCCTTATTTGCCCGGGTCATCTCGGTTATGACTCTCGAAAGTTTGGGTTCAAATGTCACAGGGAGCATGGAGCTGACACACACCATCATTCATTCTACTTTTCATGTTTTGATGCTGAAAACTATAAGTCTACTCCTGGAAAGCTTTGAGAAATATGAAATTCAATCCATTCTAGATTCTCAACGCAGTGGTTCTAAACAGTTGACTATTTCATTTATTGGTAAGGTTATGGATCCAAGGATTGACCCTGGGTTCGCTCTACAGATGTTTCCATGTCTGATTTCCTGTCAAGCCAGATGGATGTCATGCCTTTGTGGAGGTGGTAGGGCTTATGTCATAATTTGATTGCTTTTTTATTTCTTCATTTTGAGTTGCAGTTAATGTTTTGTGTGTTTTGACACATCTGTTTTTTCATGTGGGTTCAACATGGTGATTACTGTGTGTACTTATTTAAGAAATATTATACAGTAGATTTCCATACATGTCAGAGTATAATGAAGTAGAGGGTCATTTAGTACCGTTCTTGATAAACTGGACTTGTCATAACTTAGCACACTGATGGTGAGGCTTATGATGCTATAAATGCTATAAATTATGTGCTGAGGATGCTACAAATTCTTGCAAAGTGGTGGATGTAAAGCTACAGATGGTTATCCAGTAGAATTTTACAAAAGGATGCCTGCCTTACCTGCTCTGTTAATGCAGGCTATCTTTGAAGAAGCAATAGACAATACTTTAACCCACATACCAAACACTGATCAAAGCTTTTTCAAAACAAAATAAGGTGCCTTAAGGATCTGCATGTTATAGATCAATCTTATGACTGGATAATGAGGTCAAGGTGTTGCCAAAATTCTAGAAACAAATTGAGAAAGTGCCCCCAATTATAATATCACAAGACCAAAGTGGATTTCTTAAAAGTAGGCAACAGTCATCAAATATTCACTGCTTATTGAATGTATTGTATCACTAATGTCAACAACAGAACTCCCAGAAATGTTAGTGTTTCTAGATGCAGAAACGTTTTTGATAGAGTAGAATAGAGTTATCTCTTTATTGTTTTGCACCAGTTTGGGTTTGGTTCAGATATTGTCACCTGGATTTAATTACTTTACTCAAGCCCAGAACCATCTGTATTGGTAGACAATATAAAGCAATAACAATGGCCAGAAGTTCAAAAGCAATTGCTCTTTGGTAAAAATCAGACATAAAGAGAATTATAAGAGAAGGAATTATAGAAAACCACTCTCTCTGTGTGCACAGTATGATTACAATAATCGCTACCAGTGCCAATTAAAGCTAATATGGGCCTCAAGGCAGTTCCCCCTTGGGGCCTGCAGCACATGACCCTTGAGTTACTTAAACGGCGCACCTTGGTGTCCATAGCACACATTCAGTATTATTAGACTTTGAGGGCCAAGGAAGTGTGGAGTCCCTCTCATTGTTCAGAGCGGGGGCCCCTTGAGTTACTGAAATGGCTCCCTTCTGTGTCCATGGGGTGGGGGTGGCAGTATCCTAATTGCTTACTGCTTGAGTTATATAAACAGTGCCCCTCAGTGCCCCACATTCAACTTAATTTTCATAAATGGCGCATCTCGGGTGCTGCCTATTGGTTTGACTGGTTCTGATCACTACCCCAAATGTTTCATTGACAATCTTCATCAATGTAATAAATGACTGTTACAGGATCTCTAGAATTAAAAATAATTTTGTAAAAACATGCTTTTCCAGTTAGTGGAGTATATATTGTAAGGCTATCTGTCTGACTGGTTCAGATCAGTTGAAGTATCTGGGAGTTACATTTACAAGGAAGGTTAAAAATCTTTTTAAACAAAATTTTTAGCAGTCTGATGGAAAGCACTAAAGAAAATGTCAATAAATGTTCAACTTTTCACCTCTGCCTGGGAGACAGAATTAACACACCTGGAAAGACCAGGAGATGGACTATGCCTCCCCCGGACCACAAGAGGGCAGCTGCCCTGGTTTGTATGGGGGCCACGGAAACTGAGCATGGAAGATCTACCCTGTAAGGGCCTGTGGCTACCACCAGGGGGCGCCCTGATGATTGAGGAGCCCTGGACGTCAGCAATTCCACCACAACCGGATGTGCTGCCAAAAGGATTACCAGGGACACCCGGAGTGCTTCTGGGTGCTCGTGTGGCACTTCCACTCGTCAGAGGTCACCTGGAGCACACTGGGTGGGTATAAAAGAGGCCACCTTCCTCCAGTCATTAGCCAGAGTCGGGAGGAAGAAGGCAAAGCTCAGAAAGGAAGAATGGAGGCGGCGAAGGAAGGAAGGAATAATAATTCATTACATTTATATAGCGCTTTTCTCAGTACTCAAAGCACTGTCCACACAGGGAGGAACCGAACCCACAATCTTCCACAGTCTCCTTACTGCAAAGCAGCAGCACTACCACTGCGCCACCTGTGAGGACTGTTGGAAGGCCCGGACTTAAGGGTGTTTGGTGCAGGGACTCTGGGTTGTGTGCGGGACTATTGTAAATAGTGTAAATAAATGTGTGTGTGTTTTGGAACTGCTGGTGTCTGCCTGTTGGTGTTCAGGCTGGTTTACCACAATAGTTAAAATGAATCTCCTTCTAAAATGTATATATCTGTTTCAGAGTATTCTTGTAGTTACTAAAAAAATTAAATTGTTAAAAGCTTGATTCCATTATCAGCTCATTTATTACATATTAAAAAATCAACATTACAAATACTACTGGGTTACAACTATTTATATATTGAGACAATGAAAAGAAGAAGTCAATGCCTGTCTGGTTAGATCTGGAAAGAAATCTTGACAGAAGTCATTTATCTTTGCTCTGCTCATTAATAATTATCACCATTTTACTAGTAATTAGATTGGGCTCCATTCACTCAAAATATAGAACCAATGTAGAAAACAATTTACGGAAAAGACACTGCTGTCTATTGCACCATTGCAGGATAATTTTATCAATATCTCAGGCAAGGAGTGGAATTAGATCATTTGCAGTATTTATTTTTCTTTAATTTTTGAAAGAGACACTATATTTCAGCTGAAAATCATACACTGGGCATGTTTCTCCAAATTAAAATATATCAAGGATTGGAACATAATTGTGAGAAGTGCCAGGTAGCTTGGGCCTCACTCAAGCATATGTTTTAGAACTGTCCAAATTGAAAGCCCTTTCAGGAAAAGATTTTCAATTTTTATTTATCAGTGTAATATTTACAATAATTGCAAACCCTCTTAGAGCTCTTTTTTAGATTAGCTAAGACCATCTAGTGGTAAACTAACCATTATTTCCTTCAGTACATTGTTAGCCTGTTAACTAACTCTGCTCAGTTGGAAAAATCCTAATGCAATCTCCATAAGGAGGGTATCATTGTTCTAATCATAGATCTAAAACTAGAAAACATCTAATTTTCTTTGCATGGAACTATGTAGGGCTTCTTTAAAAGTTGGCAGCATTACATTAGTGTTATTCAAAAAACATCTGTTGTGAATATGACAAACTCCTATTGTTTTAATCAAAAAGAGGTTGTATAACATAGTGGACTTCTCTTTTTTCTTTATTAATAATTGGCTCTCTGTTCTGGGTGAGAGGTTTTAGGGTTACAAATCTTAATTGTTTCTGTGATATACGGGGTCAATTATAATTCTGATTTAACAGACTTTTTGAACCTTGTTATTTTGTTATACTTAAGCTTGATTGTCAAATTGTAATAATGGATAGATGTTGAACAAATAAATCTTAACAAAGGAATAAAGACAAGATTTTTAAATACTGTGTTACTTCTAAGCCTTATGTAAGTATCTTTGCAGATGTCCTGCAAGTCTGATATTAAATTTTCCACCTTGTGGATTATAAAGAACTTGTGTTATAGTATTTGGTTTGAGCTGTGTCTAGGCATTCTTTACAAATATTGTACAACATCTGGCAATTTATGTCTCTACATCACAAAAATAGTTTAGCATTAAAATGCATTGCATTTGTCACTGGCCCATCACAAACATTAACAGTGCTTCGATGAATCCCATTCCAAATGGCATATGACAAAGACATATGCATTGCATTTGTCATTCCAACAGATGGCACATCATAAACGTGTTTAATAATGCATTTTATTACTATAAATGTCTGTGATGCACTGTCTGTTGGAATAACAAATGCAATTCATTTAATTACTCCATTCATTACAAAAAACAGTCCAGTAGATGATGCATTGCAAGTGTTAACGCTGAGGTCATTGTTGATTGCTTAAATGTTATCCATTCATAGATGGGCAGCACAGCTAGTATTTACAGTAATCCTACAGTATGCCTGGCAACGAAAGTCATCTTGGTAAAATGTAATGTTTGGTATCTAAGAATGTGTGATAAAGTGATTTCCCATCGGGATTAATAAAGTATCTATCTATCTATCTATCTATCTATCTATCTATCTATCTATCTATCTATCTATCTATCTATCTATCTATCTATCTATCTATCTATCTATCTATCTATCTATCTATCTATCTATCTATCTATCTAAAGATAGAAGTTTTAATGTACTGTAATGTTTCCAAACATGTCCTAAAAAATACCCTTTTTTTCCTGTGGTCTCTTCCTTTAAATGTGTTTGGAATACAGTACATGGCTGCAAGATGTCAATTGCTAGAGTGCTGAAATAGTGAACAATCAGATACTCATCTGACTATGCAGAAGATAAGCACCAGGCCACAAAAGGACTAGCTGCAGATTAATTAAATATTGTTGTGATGGATGGCCGGCAACATATTCCGGCCCTCACCCCCAGGCCACCAGGAGGAGCTCTCCCGACAGCATGGACATGCCCCGAATTCCAGCAGGGCCTCATGGACTTTGTAGTTTTTATGCACAGCCCTGCTGGATACCTTGGGGACCACCGGGAGTCACTGTAGGGAGGCTCATGGACTCTTATGTGCCCTATAACCTGGAAGTACATCCTGGTCACATGAACAGGAGAAATGACGTACTTCCAGGTTGAAGAAAAGGACTTTTACCCTGACCCGGAAGTAATAAGGACTTGTATAAATCAAAACACAGTTTCTGTCAAGCTTAAAGGTTCCTTTTCCCTCCTAAGTGAGATGTGAAGATATCATAAGGTTACTTTTGATTTAAATATTATTTATCTTCTGTCAGCAGTTAAACATATCAAATGCACTGTGGAACATTATACAATTGTATTTCAAATAAATTAAATAGGTACATATAATAAAATAAAATCTTAATTCTGACCAGTAAAAAGTGTCAAATGTTACAGGAGAACAAAAACAACCTGCACAACTAAATTCTTTGGTCAGTTACAAATAAATAGAAAAGGTAATACAAAATAAAAAAGTCTCAATTCTGACCAGTCAAAAGCTTTATAATTTTACAGGAGAACACACTAAATGTATCGGTCAACTCCAAATAAATAAAATTACATTTATTTTAAATTTAATTAATTCTAGATTTAATTGTAAAATCTTAAATCTTTCAAGTTCTTCAGGAGAACATAAAGTAAATTCTTTACTTTCCAAATAAAAAAGTAGGTATTAATCCAAAATAAACTACCACTATACTGTATCCTTTCTTTTGTATATATTCAGACTGTTCCAAATGGTTGGGAAACAAACCCACAAATAGGCAAAAATCATTCTGTAAATGTATATCCTCAGTACAAATTCAAGCAGCTTTCAAGGTATCCCCATTAGTGCAGCACTTGCTTGGGTCTGGGACTGTAAAGTCTTACATTGTGTGTGCTCTAAAGGATGGCACTGCTTCAGACAGTACAAAGGACTACTGGTATTACCTGTTTTTGTGGGAACATGCTTTCGAAACGATTTAAATAGCCAAAATATCTCCACACTAGCAAATTCCTCAGACCCTTCTCAACGATATCATTGTCTTTTGAGCTTTGGGCTATGCCCATTGGGGCGTCTTCTTTGGTAACTCTTAAGTTTTTTTGAGCTTTCATTGACATTTTCTGTCGTCATTTTCTCTTTTATCTCATGTGTACTGTTGCCAGCTGCTGCAATACTGTGGAATCCTTGTGGAATACAGAAACTGGTTAAGAACGTTTCCATGCAAGAGTGTCTCTGCAAAACTTGCAAAATATTTCCAGGATTGTCCACTCCAAAAACCGAGACACCAGTCCAGCTCAATGAAAGAGTCACAAGCTAGCTGCAATCAGGTCCTCTGTGCTATAACTCTTGGAAATGAATAACACTTTCATTGATACATAATAGCTATCAGAGATAAGTACTAAATATTAAACATATTTCCTGTCTACATTACTTACATGCAAGATAAATCTCAGGGTTTTCATTTAGTCATGTTTACACAAGAAGAAATGAAATTTGCCTTCTAAGTTGCATTCAATAACAGACAGAAATGAAATACCACAAACAGAGACAAGACAGGTTAAATCTTACGCAGACATTGTAAACTGTTTACATCCTTTAAAAAACAGATTTGTTACTTCTAGTAGTTTGGTAGCACATTTAACCTAAAATGAGTACATGATACAAAAATAGAACTCTACACTTCTGAATTTTTTTTAATTGTCTCTGATATTCATTATTAAAAAGATGTATGGCACAGGGGAGAAAGGAATTTCTGGAGTGATATTTGTGATTTACTGAAGTTAAGGTCTGCATGTTAACAAGTGTCATCAGCTGAGATGACAGACGCCTCATATTGAACGTTTATAGTCCTCTAAAAGATAATGCATCCTTTATTGAGTAATTCTCAGACTTAGTGTCCATAATAATAACTAATTATGATAGGTTCCTAATTGTAGTGGATTTCAATTTTTATGTGAATATTCAGTGTGACCCTAAAGCAAGAGAGTTTATTAACATGTTGCGCTCCTTTGATCTTAGCCAACATATCAGCCAGACCACACATAAAGTAGAACAAACACACTGGATTTAGTCATTTCAAAAGCATTACAAACTGATGAAAGGCAGGTTGTGGAAATTGACATACTGTATCTGACCATTCCTGCATTTTATTTAACATAGAAATACTGGTAACTAACATTAAAGAGCAGCATATTGTTAAAATGTTATTTTGATACATTAACAGTGTCTGTTTGCTACTATTCTCAATAATTAATCCAAATTTAGTGCTTGACTTAGCACTAGGGTCTCTGCATCCGCACTTGGTGAAGAGCACCGTGTAAGAACAAAGTCGTTTGTACTGCTGTATTTCTGAGGTGGCAATGATAGGTTGGCTGTCTAGCTCTGTGAAGAGGATTACTTGGGTTCTGTTTTGTGTATTGTAGTTATCCTGTTTTTTGACACCCATTGCACACCCAACCTAACTGGAAGGTGGTCTCTCTCCAAATTGTCCTTCCCAAGATTTTTTCCAATTTTTTTTTTTACTACAAGGTTTTCTGAGATTTTTTTTTTTTTGTCTCCTTAGGGAGTCAAGGCTAAGGGGCTGTCAAGAAACAGGGCCTGTTGAGGCATTCCTTGTGTGGGTTTGGGATATGCAATGAATACATTGTTGTTGCTGTGGTCACATTGTTGTCACGTACATGGAATCTGTCATCAATATGGCATCACAAAATAGCATTACCACTCAAAAATAAATAAATAAACATGATAGCATGAAAGTCAAAACATCTGTAATCGGCATGTACTAAAATCCCTGAATCATGACAGTGCCTTCATGTTTTCCAACATGTTGAAGGTGAAACTGGCCCGATAATTAAGGAGAATCAATGATAGTAAATGAAACCAAGAACCAGTGCTTAGAACAATAAACAAGATAAAGCACTCTAGAGCGGTGACAACATGAGTTCAGAGTTTTCTTTTTTTATTTGAAAAACCTCTCCTCATTTACAGAAGAGAGGTAAATATTTTCATGTAAAGGCTAGAGTGAACTATCTTTAATCAAGTTTTATAAGAAGGGGTTGAATTTTGAAATGAGAAGTAGAGCTCATTTGTAAGTCACAAAACCAATACTCTTAAGGGTGGTACAAGTACAGTATATGTCCAATGTATTTTGAAGATAGTTTCCAGGATACCACCTTGTAATCCATGCAAGGGGTTCAAAATTGTTAAAAATGGAATTTCTGTCATGGGTCAAAATGGTGAGAGGCCTTGAAATATTTCATAAAAGGATTCACTGGCCAGGTCAGGCCAGGCCTCCTTTGCCAGACTGGAAAAGGCCTCATCTCAATGGCTTAAAACCAGCTCAATTGGCCAGCCTCTAGCTTTGCATGCCCAAAAGGGATTAAATCCTCAAAGGTAAATTTAAATGTCTCTAAAAACAACAAAGAGGAGGGTCACCTTCAACCTCTGGGTTGTGCTTAACACAGAGCAACAAAGAATGTGTATGAAAGATTTATTAAAAAAACTCTAAATACTGTACAAAGAAAGGCTTAAAAGAGCAACAAAGAGGCACAAGTGAGTTGCCTAAAAGCCAATCGTAAAAAAAACAAAGTCCCAATGCAAAATTCAGAAATCAATAACCATTAAAGTGGCAGCAAACAGTTACAAAAAGGCAATGCAGCTGCCATTCAGGGAGAGTGAGTCAGCCGTTACAGTGTAATACTTTACATTTACTTATATTAAATTTCATCTGCCACAAATCTGCCCAAGCCTGTATGCTGTCAAAGTGCTCTGTAATGATTCAGTGCATTCATTTACATTTACATGTACATCATTTAGCAGACGCTCTTATCCAGAGCGACTTACAATGTTTGACAGTGTTTGTTAGTTTTTTCGCATACCCCTTGGGGTCAGAGCGCAGGGTCAGCCATTGTACAGCGCCCCTGGAGCAATTACAGGTTAAGGGCCTTGCTCAAGGGCCCAGCTGAGTAGGATCTCTTTTCGGCAGTGACAGGGATTCGAACCGGCAACCTTCAGGATACCAGCGCAGATCCTTAGCCTCAGAGCCACCACTCCGCCCCACGGTTATCTGCCAATCCCCCTAGCTTGGTATTATCTGAAAACTTAACCTGATTATTACTTATATTCCTATCCAAACCATTTATGTATATTAAAAATAGCAGTGGCCCTAGCACTGACCCCTGTGGAACACCATTCTTAATATCAGCCAATTCTGTTATGATTCCTCACACCATAACCTCTGCTTCTTGTGTTTTAGCCAACTCTGAATCCATCTACCTACTATACCCTGAACACTTTATATCATTTAGTTTGCAAATAAGAAAGTGCTCAGAGCCAATCCCTGATGTAATCCCACCTTCACCTTGAATGCATCCGTCACTCCTACAGGAGACCTCACCATGGTCACACTTCCCTCGTACATATCCTGTACAACTCTTACGTACTTCTCTGCCACTCCTGACATCTTCATACAATACCACAGCTCCTCTCGAGGCACGCTGTCATATGCTTTCTCCAGGTTCACAAAGAAGCAATGCATTTCCTTCTGGCCTTGTCTATACTTCTCCATCAACATCCTCAGAGCAAACATCACATCTGTGGTGCTCTTTCTTGGCATGAAACCATACTGCTGCTCACTAATATGTGGCACCTTATCAATATGTTGTGTAAAGGCACTAACGTAAGGAGTAAAGGAGCAAGATGTTAACTAAACAGAGCACCACTAGCAATTTGGTTCCACTTTAAGCCCTGTGTATCCCAATGCATAACAAAAATGCCATCCTTCTTTTATAAAAAAAAATAGGCAATACCATTATGACTATGAGAATATCTGAAAAAAATTATGGTGTAGATTTTTTTTTATGTGGTGTTCCATAGCCTTTTAGTTAGGTCTTGACAAAGCAAGTGGTGCTCCTGGCAAAAGGTCAAGAGCACAATCATATTCTCAGTGGGTGGTAATTACATTTTTCTTCACTAAATACACATTCAAAATCTTTATATTGTGAAAGCAAAGTGTCTACTATGAAATACTGACGGGTGAAACCCTTACATTTGTATTTAAAAAATTTAAAGGAGAGACATCCTTAGGAAATCAGTTCTCTTGAATTCCAATAGGCTTTGTTATTCTGCCACCACAAAACAGCAAAATAGACGAGGCCTTCAAAAAGACCCTCAAAAGCAGACCAGAATATTGGTCTGCTCCACTATAGGTCTTACACTGGTAATCTTGACACTAGGCAACTGGGAGGCTTCAAACTACTCAGGCCCAAATTAGGTACAAAAACAGTCTCAGAAAATGATGCTCATTATACTTCTTCGTGAATTGTAAAGTTTGCTCACACACTTGAACAATGAAGGCTCCAAGCCATCTCTGCTATCAAAATGTTTTGTTTTAACCATAAAATGGATTAATCAGTAATAGCACGTTGCCATTTTAAATAGTAAGAAGTCATGTGACACGTGTCATGTAATAGACAACATTTCATATCTTCAACAGTTCATAAACTGTGATAATAAAAGTTATGAACATAGTCAACATTGTTGTACATGTGCAGAAATTGGATTAAAAAAAAAGAGTTTATAAAAAGTGCCAGATTGGATTCATCCATCCATCCATCCATCCTCTTCCGCTTATCCAAGGTCGGGTCGCGGGGGCAGCAGCTTGAGCAGAGAGGCCCAGACTTCCCTCTCCCCGGCCACTTCTTCTAGCTCTTCCGGGAGAATCCCAAGGCGTTCCCAGGCCAGTCGAGAGACATAGTCCCTCCAACGTGTCCTGGGTCTTCCCCGGGGCCTCCTCCCGGTTAGACGTGCCCGGAACACCTCACCAGGGAGGCATCCTGATCAGATGCCTGAGCCACCTCATCTGACTCCTCTCGATGCGGAGGAGCAGCGGCTCTACTCTGAGCCCCTCCCGGATGACTGAGCTTCTCACCCTATCTTTAAGGGAAAGCCCAGACACCCTGCGGAGGAAACTCATTTCAGCCGCTTGTATTCAGATTGGATTCAACATGTTATAAAACATGACAAACTGGAGACTAATAAATCACACAGGGATTCTAGTTGTGACTTCATCACTACACAATGCTGCTTAAGCATAACTTCTCCAGTTATTTATTGCATATCCTCAGTTATAAGAGCTTTCTATCATTTGCCCTGTGTTTTGCCCTTTTGGACTGCTGCTAATGTTTAATCAAAGAATCTAAATTTTATATAGCACTGTCTTCAGCATGCATCATGCAAGCTTTAACATTAATAAACAGTGCGTAGGACATCAGAAGGAAACAAACAGGTAGTGTGGGTATTTTAGTAGAATCTGGTGAGACAAAACTTTTAAGAAGAGTTTCTCTTGGATTTTGAAGGAAGTTTGGAAAGTCAAAGCTTTGTTTAAAGCTTCAGTTGTCTGCTGTTGTTCAGAGTCTGCTGTAAGTTTCTGAAATGGTTCATGCCTGTCAAAAAAAGAACCGCTATGACAATGTGACTGGTAGGGGTAATGAGGGATGCAATGCTTTTTAAGTGCAGCAGAACTTTCAGTTGAGGTCGGTCAAGGTGGTTAAAGTGTAGGCAATTCTACTGAGAAAGATGAGAGGAAATAACAACAGGTCTGATTGTAGTACGGTGATGTATGGTAAAGGAAATAGGGGGAGTCTAATGTACTTTCAATTACTGAGAAAAGAACAGCGAGTGGAAGTGAGGCAGCATGAATCTGCTGGGAATACATCGAGGAAGTCATGAGGTGGGACAAATGGCCACTGGGAGTACCTCTTAACAGTACAGCGTGGTAGGTTGAGGCAGCGAGTAACTCTGTAGCCATGGAACAGGGATGAAGATGTTGCTGGGAAAACTTTTGGGTGCGCTGCAGTTGGAGCAGAGGTAATGTCAACTAGAGCAGTGAAGGCTGAGTGGATTTAGTCCTAGCGATGCACATTATGGGTCACCTCTTCAGGTGTCAGCTTAGCTAAAGTTTGACGGTGGATGTGACTGTTCTGGTGTGGGTTTGTTTAGTTTGATTTAAATGAGACATTTTAATGATTTGTGTTTTTCTGTTTTCCTGGATTTCCCCCACTTTATTCTCTAAACTGAGTTTGAACATCTTAATTATTTTATTGACTATTTCATTTACTTAATATCCAATTTGCACAATACACTTTTGAAAACATTTGTGCCATTTAAGCCAAAATACCCATTTAATTTCTCTCTCATGTCATGTCCATCCTCGGTTTTACAAACTACTAGAGGAGACAACCACCCTTCTGAATGTCAGGTGCTTCCAGGAAATCTGACAGCCACAAAAATTACAACAAAAAGGCTTTCTTTTGTGTTAACAAGTTTGTTGTCAGAATTTACAAAAGGAACAAGATAGCCAAAAACATGGAAACTGTGGTGGTGGATGAAGTTAATCTTTTTGGGAGAAGTTTGATGTATCTGTTACCACTAAAGTGCAGAAATTATTAGAAGTTAGAAGTTATTCTACAGATTATCTAGGTAATGTGCAGATTAACTAGGGTGATCCGTTAAAGTGCCGAAAATTGTTTCATTTCTCAAATTACCTAGATAATCTGCACATTACCTACTAGGCACTCGTTAAAGTGAAAATAAGATCTTTGCTGGAAGAACAGCAACGTTTCTGTATGCTTAAATTAACATAATGTTATTTATTTATTTTTCGATATCTAAAGAATCAAGTTAATACAATCAAACAATCAACAAATTAGTTGATAGAATCAATCATCAATCAATTAAAAAACTACAATACAAAGAATCAGACGGTTTAAAATATTATTACAAGTAAGGAAATGAATTTGCAAAACATATGATAAAATTATGCTTACTTATTAGTGCAATCTAAAGATTGGTGACACTTTGAATTACATAGCAATTGGTTTTTGCGACAAACACACCTATTTGTGGTACATTTAGATTTGCAGTCACATTTTCTGAAACCCTGCCCAGTACCAAGGGATTGTTTTATTGCTGTTTGATGTAAAGATATTTCTACAGCAGGGACATCTTCTTTCGTTAAAAGTCTCTCTTTGCAAACACTGAATTCAGATTTTGCATACAATTGTTTTAAAATACCCGTTTTAGTACCAAGTTTATAAAAGCCATCCTCTGTTTTACTAAGAACCACAGCTAAAATTGAGCGGGCATCAGTTTTTGCTCTGTCTACTTCAGGTACTTTAATTCTCACAGTGACACCTTCATCGACATTTGGGTGCTTTGCATTAGAAACTGCTAACATTTTCTTTGCTTGCTTTTCTAAACCTTTCTTGGCTTCATCACGCTGTATTTTCTGATCCATATTCTTTTTACAGATGTTGCACAATACATTCTTACCATACCCTTCCTCTTTAGGATCTATTTCACCACAAATTACGTGAACAAACATATCACACGATTTACACTTGTGAGCACCTGATGATGCTTTTGAGCAAACAATACAGACCATGTCTTGTATAGTCCTCTTTACAGGATCTGTACGAAACTGTGATGGCGATTCTGCTGAAGTTGAGGGTAACTCAGTGATGACTTCTTCAACATGCAGAGGTGATTCCTTGGAGGTGCAGGGTAACTGAATATTCTTCATAACTGCATCCTCAATCAATATACTATCGATAAATTCTTGTATTTCTATAGATGATTCTGTAGAAGCAGGGGATAACGGAATGTCCTCTTGAGTAAGATTTGACTGTGATCCCATAATCACAGTCTCTTGTGAATCTTCTAATTTTTCAAGGTCTTCTTCAGTATTTATCGAATGTAATACACTTTGTGGTATAATAGAAGAAGACAATCTCACTTTTGCGGGACAACCGAACATGGCTTCGTACGGACTTCTTTTAATTGCAGAATGATAGCCATGATTCTTCATGAATTGTACAAATCGTACTCCCTCACTCCACTTGTTAGTTTGGTTATCAGCCATAGTGAGCATGTTTTTCAATGTCTTGATTCGCTCGTTCTACACTTCCTTGACTTTGGCTGTGTCTAGGTTTGCCATTAACCATTTTGATTTCTGGCCACAACTGTGTTACACATTCTAAGATTTTACTACAAAACTAGTCATTTAGCCCGTTACAGTAACAGGCGCTAGAACAGTAGTGCATAAACATTAGTAGGAGCAGTCTATATTAAATGGCAAGGGACTTTGACCTCATTCTTTTTGTTTGTCGTATTTTTCTTTCTTTCAGCCTTTCTTTTGTTGATGTTTACTTGCTGAGCTGACCGTTCTTCGTGGGCTGTCGCCGTGTATTGTGTGTCTTTAATTTTCTGTGACAGTAATGCTGTCTTGTACAGCTCTATTCAATAAGGGCGCGCCCAAAAAGGTGAGCTTCAAAAGGGCGACCTCAATTGAGCGCGGCGAATAAAGGCGTTTGTAGATAATTTAGTTCAAATGGCTCTGGAATATGTGAAGAGCAACAAAGGTGCAGATCTTTATTTACGCGCGCCTTTATTCGCTGCGCCCAATTGAGGTCGCCCTTTTGAGGCTCGCCTTTTTGTGCGCGCCCTTATTGAAGGATACCGTCTTGTACGTCCGCTGGCTTGTACGTCCGCTGGCTTGTACGTCTGTAATATACCTTTAATTTTCTCTGGCGGTAATACAGGCGTGCGCGTCGGTAATTTGCCTTTAATCTCCTCTGACAGTAATACTGGCTTGTATGTGGCTGTAATATGCGTCACTGTATTGTGTACCTTTAATTTCCTCTCGCAGTAATACTGGTTTGTATTTCCATAAAAAGCCTCTAACTTTCTCTGACAGTAATATCGCGCATCGCACTGTGCCCCGCGCATGCGCACTTCACCAGAAGACACCCACACACGGACACCTGGACGCACACAGGGATTTTATATATATAGATTCGTGTCTGTTATCAGAATGCAAAATACTTGGAGCGCCAAAAAGGAGAAAAATATCAAGCAAGTTATAGGCTACTTCACCTGCCCGTTTTGATGTGAGTGGCTTCAATACAACAAATTTTGTTAAATGGTCTTTGTATACGAGAAGAAACTTAAACTTTAGATCTGGTTGAGATTGGTAATCGATGAGATTCACCTGGCATCTGCTATTGAAATGCGATGAAATAACCGGCTTTACAACAATCCCTTTTTTCACACTTTTTGGTTTTTGTTGACAAGGTTCGCATAAATCCAAAAACATTTTTATTTGGGCTTGGGTTATGTTTTTATAAAGTGTATTTAATTGCTTGATCCTTCTGTCTCTTCCACCGTGGCAAATTGACAAATGAGTAGAATACAATATGTCAAACAATTCTTCGGCATGGACAAACTTTTTCACACTTTCTCGTGCATCTGACAATGGCTCAATGAGTTTTTCACAGCCTTGTACAGTCAACACATCATACCTTTGAATTATTCAATAATCTCGAGATGATTCTTTCTTCTTGGAAACTTTTATTCGCTTTACATCTTCAATTATGGAATCATGCTTTCGTTTTGTCATTAAAACACTATTGTATTTTGAATCTTCACCAAAGAGGTTTGCGAAGAAACTTTTCTTCATTTTACTCACCAATTCGGTGCTTGCTTGCATACTAGGAGTTAAATTTATCTGCTTTAAAAAAAATAATGACACAAATTCACGTGCTAACAGGCAGAAACAAATTTGAAAACAGAATTAGCTATGCTACGCACTGGCAGCCGACACAAATTATGAGAAATAAAAACAACCGGCGACGACAAGACGCTGGCGAAACCAAACTAAAAGTGAAGGGAGAGGGGGAAGGAGTAGGGAAAGGAAATGAGAGAAACAAACTTTTGAACTTTAACGATACGGAAGCCGTTAATGTGCACATTACCTAGGTAAAATGCGGAAGACTCTTGATTCCGCACGTTAACGGAGCAAATCAGTTAATCTGCAGATTAGCTAGGTAATGCGCACATTAACGGCTTTCAAGTTTTAGCGGTAACATCTCCATGGAAAACTTGATTTGGTGACCTTTAAAAAGGCTCTAAAAATACATATGAAGTGTCAGGTTTCTGCTCAGAGTTTCTGGTTTCAGCCAGTGTCTGCGGAGTTACACACTTTAGGACAGGCAACATCACACTCTGGAGATTAATTCTCCAGCTACATCCCATTTACTGAATTTCATGCTTAGCAGTAGGCATGGACAGAGTACAGATAACACAAGATTATCATGTGTTTGTCTTTGAGCCTTTACTTCTCCAAATTTATAATAATGATATTAGTTGTCATAGAGTAAGTAAACTTGTAAAAACTACAGATAATACCAAACTAAAGAAACAGCAAATACTGAGAATTTTAAAAAGACTTGGACAATATTTAAATCTGAAAAAATAACTGAAAAATGCAATTGTCAGTTTAATATTGACAGCCCTGCACAGTGTGCCAGTCCATTGCAGGACATGTATCTGATTATATTTTCTTATCTCAGTGACAGACTGGAGCCATGTCTAGCACTGATTCCTGCCTTGGGCTTGATGCTATTGTGAGTGTCATAAGCGCTGGCTCCCCATGCTGGACGTTTTCCTTGCTTTCCCTAGTTTCTTTAGTATAGCTGTTATTTTAGTTTTTTTCTTTAATTATATTTAATAATATTACTGTCCAATATATCACATGAATGCTTTAATCTGAAAAATTTCTACATTTCTTACTTCAAACCCCATACAACCCACACACCTTTATTCTCCCTTTACTAATTGAAATTATCCTTAATCTACCTGCCATGTAAATTATCTTCCTAAAACAATCACTTACTTTAATGTACAGCTTAAATAAAGCTAAATGTGCCGCCCTGCCACATGTCTTTCGACCCCTTGGGCATTGGTACAAAATGTGTGAAAATTTACAAAATGAAGAAGGCAGGAAGTCACAAGAAAGTATGTGTGCAATCCGTGTGCTTCTTTACTTTTGCTATAAAGTACATTTTGTTCCGATGTGCCTTCAGTTCATTTTGGCACATCAACATGACATGAAGGCCTAATGATGAAGTATTGCTACAGCAAAGCAGGAGTACCTCCAACCACTATCACTGGTCAATTTTTTTTTAAGTATAGCAGGAAGACAGATGTAAGACTCTGCAGCACATTTCTTACATTCGCCATGTTTGAAACAGAACACAAGGCAACTGTTAAAACTAATTAGGTCCTTTATTTTGGTAAAACCTTTCATAAAAGAGCTAGATCACTTCAGTCCAAAAGTTAAGATACAGTAACATTTAAATGTAGCTCAATTATAAATAACTTGTCTCACTTTTAATTACGTCTGCCCTTCTAGTACAACTATATAAATGTAATGAGGGGCACATTACATTGAATCTCCAAACATGATTTATCAGGCTCTTAAAGTATACAGTGCAACACAGTAAAATGATACATTTCATCAATTTGCCACTTCCCACATAAAATATATTGTTAAAATTTGCAAAAAAAATATTCAAACTCTGTTATTGTTAATGGTAAAAAATGATATCCTATGGCTATGTTAATTTATTTATAAAATATCTGTTAATATTAACTTACCAAGGAAAGAAAAAATGTATATTTTCAACCACACAGAGTGTTTCTGTTTCACTTTGATCATTGTATGCAGTTTATCTTCAAACAGGAACAACAGAAAGAGTTTCTACACACTTTTTTGACAAAAGTAAGAAAAATCTTTTCTGATTTGAGCCTTCAACTTCAATGATGACACTAGAGGAACAAAATAAGGATAAAGAATCGCACTTTGCTGATTTGTCTTATACTATCACAGTTTTTGTCAGGAGTTATAGTTTTACAGCTGTCAATTCTCTTTCATTAAGGAAGAGAACGCCATATGCTTGTCACATGCAATCATTTCCTTTTTCCGTTAAGTTACACAACCGCATCGTTTCAAAACAATTCTTCTGTTACTTATATTTCATAAGTCACTTTGTGTGCAGCAAATAATATTTTTCATTGCATTCAACAGGGCAAAACTTTTAAAAAGTGTGCTTATAATATTAATAATATTTATTTATTAATTTATTTATTAAAAGGTTTTATTTTGTTCCCATTGACATATAGTATGTGAGGAGGGTGTCCATTTGATAAGAGGTTACCCAGGGCCAAAAAGAGAATGAAAAATTCTGCACATGCCAGTGCAGTTAAGATTAAAACTCAATATTGCTCAGTTTTTATAGGATTGCCCTATTAAAATTACATTGTCCATTCCCAACATGACCATTAGTACTCCTCTCATGATCCACACAATTATTGTGTAACTTGTTTCAGTTCTGAAAGATCCAACCTTTTTAAACACCAATGAAAAAGTTTACTTCTCTGTCCAAAATTTAACCCTAAAACAGAAGTGGGAAGGGATATTGGGATCAAGATAATTTATTGCAGAGAGAGAGAGAGAAAGAGATCTATGAGTAGTTGTCAGAAGGACATCATTCACAATGTATACATGAAGCATTTCACTGTGACCTCCTCTTCACTACTGATAATGGATCCCTTTATACACTACATTTCATTGAAATTGTAACTTCTGCTGACACTAAATACCTTTACTTCCTTTTAAATTTTTATTAACATTAGAACATTAGTAAATTGGAAAAATTTAGAAAAGAACAGGTCATTCAACCCAAAAGAAGCTCACAGTCCTGTCCACTTTATTCTTCCAAAATAACATCAAGCCTAGTTTTGAAGGTCTCTAAAGTCCTACTGTCTACCACACTACCTGGTAGCTTATTTCATGTGTCCGTGGCTCTCTGTGTGAAGAAACACTTCCTAATGTTTGCGTGAAATTGACCCTTAGCAAGTGTCCAACTGTGCCCCCATGTTCTTGCTGAACTCATTTTTAAGTAACAGTCTTGATCCACTGCACTAATTCAATTTTCAGACCTCCTATTGTATATTCAAATCTAACACTTTTACTTCCTACATGTAATACTTTACATTTAGTTACATTAAATTTCATCTGCCACAAATCTGCCCAAGCCTCTATGCTGTCCAAGTCCTTCTGTAATAATTTAATAGATTCTAGATTATTTGCCAGTCCACCTAGCTTGGTAATGTCTGTAAACTTAACCAACTTTTTATTTATTTTCCTATCTAAAATGTTTATATATATTAAAACAGTAGCACCTCTAGTACATAACCTTATGGGACACCACTTTTAACATCACCCAGCTCTGAAAAGGTTTCTCTCACCTGTCACGCATACGCATCTGAGGATCACCATTCAACCTCTTCCCATGTATAGAGTACAACCCTGGGTTGAGAGGTGTGGCACTGCCACTAACTGCTTTGTCAAGTTCTTCTTCCACAGCCTGGAGAAAACACCCAGTGAAGGTAATTGACACCACTCCTTCCAGTCCAGGAGCTTCTAAAGGACAACTGCCTGGAAAACGGTGTCTCTGACCATGGAGATGATCTTGTGAAAGGAGCTCCTAACAAGAGAGTAATTTACTGGCAGAACAACAAATAGAGACCACTTGGTTACGTGGTAATTGTTTGTTATAATTTTCCAGCCATCATGCATTATTTTTGTTTGAGAAATGTTACTAAACAGGGAGGGCTGTGTGGGCAACCCAAACTACTCTTGGCTTTTTTGACCCTTCTTCCCTTGGCCATTACACAAAATAGCCTTCTGCTTCCTGTGTTTTAGGGAGTTCTGCACCCTTCTGTACACTAAACTCACACCCCTTTTAGTTTGATTCCCAACCTTTCATGCCATACCTGATTAAATGCTTTCTGAAAGTTAAGATAAATAATATATGTACCACTTTGATTGCATTGTTTTGATGCTTCCTCCTAGAATTCCAGTATGTTAGTAAAACATTGTCTTCCTTGTTTGAACCCATGATGACTATTCATTATAACTCCTGTTCTTGCCATGTGTTGCTCAATCTTTTCCTTAATAATTCCTTTCTTCATTTTACCTGTGATGCATGACTGGCATATACATATTGATTTGCTCAGTTACCCTTTTTTATGTAAAGGAATAATATTTGCCATTTTCTAGTTCTTCAAAATTTCCAAAGTGTGTAGTGACTTCCTAAAAATATGTGTCATAGAGTTTATATATTTATACTCACTAATATTCTTAAGCATTTGAGGATGAACATTATCTAGTACTGGTGATCTGTGAGCTTTTAAATCCAGGCTGAAGACTCACTACTTCAGTTTAGCATACCCTGAGTAGAGCTGCTGATTAGCTGTGCATACCACATCTAAAAAAAACTGTTGCTCTACTGAGAATTGACATGCATCCCTGTGAAATATTTGACACACCCCATAGCAAACAAGGAACAAAAGCAGTCTACAGGCAGAAGGGGGTGCAATATTAGGAATATTACATAAATAGTACATGAATAGTAATGATGGTAATAAAATAATTTAATTAAATATTTTTTTCAGACTTGTGTATCCTAGAGCAAAGATTTTTTACTTTGGTAATTTATTCAGAATTTAAAATGTAACAGGGCAGCATGGTGGTGCAGTGGTACTGCTGCTGCCTTGCAGTAAGGAGACCTGGGTTCACTTCCCTGTCCTCCCTGCATGGAGTTTGAATGTTCTCCCAGTGTCTGCATGGGTTTCCTCTGGGTGCTCCGGTTTCCGGTAGTTTCCTACAGTCCAAAAACATGCAGGTTAGGTGCATTGGCAGTCTGAAATTGTCCCTAGTGTATGCTTGGTGTGTGTGTGTGTGTGCCCTGCTATGGGCTGGCACCCTGACTGGGGATTTGTTCCTGCCTTGCGCCTTGACTGACTGACTAAAATGTAATAGGTTTACAGCCTGTCTTCAGTGTGCCTTGTTGAATGTAGACTATTATTTTATTTGGACTTTCAAATAAACAACAACAATATTAATATTACGGACTTAATTAAGTATAGTTTACACTTACGTCTCTACAAATCTGTATTCATATGTTAATTGAAATTCTAATTCTCTTCAGATGTTGCTTAGTAACAGTAAGCATCGAGCAATAATAAACATCTCATATCTAAACTTTTTGTGATCATTATGTGCTATAATCGTAAATATCCACTCAATAGAGTTCTACACTGTAAAATATTGGCACTCATAGACTGCCGTCGCAGGTGTAGCTGACAATAAACCACACAGACGTTTAAACTATTGCTAAATAGAGTGACGTGCTTATATTTACTTTATTTTCGCAGCTCCATGACTCCCACTCTTTTTTTCAAACATTGCTGGGGCAATTGGCTAAAGTAGAAAATGAATGATAAGTACCCTTGTTGATGCTTTTCTTGATTAAAAGGTGATTGAAACCAAAGATGTAATATATGATTGGATGATGAAGTGATTGACAAACAAAGATCTAATATCTGTTTGGCTGAATTCTGAAATGACTGACAGATGACCACGCCCACACGACACACCCATTTTATTATGGGCTGCAGCAGTACCCTTCTCTGTGTGTCACCTATTATTTTGTGTATGTCACTTATTTAAATTCTGTGCATCATGTCTTATTTTGTGCACAGCAGTTGTTTAAACTTTCTGCCTCTTGCCCTTCAGGCCCACCATATTTTTTTGATTGCAGCCTCTATAATTGAAGCAGCACTTCTCCCACTAAAATTTCCAAAACCATAAGTATCTTCTTAGTATTACATGTTACTGTGGTGTGGTTATCAAAGTTCTTCACACTTTTAAACCTCAAGAAAATGCAGGTTCAAAGCATTTGCTACTTCACTGTATTTTGTAGCTCACTTTTACCCTTTAACTTTACCATTAGCACTTCTCCTTCTACAATTTCCAAATCACTCAGGACTTCCTTAGTAGTCCCTTTTACCACTGGAGGTTATCTACTTCCTCACAAGTGAAGACTTCAGAAAAATGCAACTTTAGTGTACCTGGTATTTCATTTTCTGTATATTTTAATTCCCCTTTAGTTTTCCTGATGCACTCCTCCTTGACTGTTCTTTTATTACTAAAATATTGAAAAAATCTCTATGGGTCATCTATTTGCCTTTTCTGGAGTATTTCCCTCCAGCTGTCTTTTAGACTTCTTAACATGATTTTTAACAATTGCTCTTGTATGCCCTACAGTTAGCACTAAAGTTATACAACTGTATTTTCATGTGTAAATTCTTCAGCCCCTTATCTATCCAGTATGCATTTCTCTTTCATTTCTTACTGCTTCTAAATTTTGAGTTAAACATGTCTTGCATTATACATTAAACACATTTAAACCTGCCCTGTATCTCCTTCAAAGTCTCTGCAATTAAAACTTTCAATTTATCATATTTAGGTTTTGCTACATCTGCTCAAAATTTGCCACGCTAATATTAAATGTAACCATTTTAGTTTTTGAATAGGCCAAAACACTGTGCAATGTGTGATATTATGGTCACAGTTCAATCACATCTATCCCATGAATCCATTCATCCAATAATCCATCAGTTTTCCTAACCTACTTAATCAAGGCCAGGATGTGAAAGCTGAGACCGAAGGGGCATCTCTTATAGTAGCAGGCAGACCATTCCACAGTTTATGGGCCCTGTAACTAGAAGCTTGACCTCCCACTGTTATTTTATTAATTCTTGGAATCATAAGCAGACCGGCATCTTGAGATCTTAATGTGCGCTCTGGTTTGTAAGTCATGATAAGGTCAGACATGTAAGCTGGACCATGGCCATTTAAGGCTTTTTATGTTAAAAGAGGGATTTTGAAATCTGCCCTAAACTTAACTGGGAGCCAGTGAAAGGATTTCTTGTTCTTGTAGTAATTCTTGCAGAAGCATTTTGGATTAACTGGATGCTGTATAAAGAACAATTTGAACATCCAGTGAACACTGCATTGCAGTAGTCAATACTACTAGAAATAAATGCATGAATTAATTTCTCAGATTCCCACTTATTTAGAAAACACCTTCATTTCCCAACATTTTTAAGATGGAAGAAACATGATTTGGACAGCTTTGAAACATGCGCTGTAAATGACATGCTAGAGTCAAAGATAACTCCTAGATTGTGGACTGATTCAGTAAAATTAATGGTGATTCCAACTGAGTTAAATGATGACAAAATATTGTTGTGATCAGCGTTATTCCCTCCAATAATTAACATCTCTGTTTTATCGGTGTTTAAAGACAAGTAGGTCTCATCCATCCACTCCTTTATTTCACTAACTCAACTAATTAAAAACAATATCGGAGAAACTTCATTTGGTCTAAAAGAAAGGTATAACTGGGTGTCATCTGCATGCGAGTGAAAATTAACATTATGTTTTCTAATGATAGATCCCAGTGGAAGTATGTAAAGTGAAAACAGTAAAGGTCCCACTACTGAGCCCTGCGGGACACCATATCTCACTTCTGTGTATAATGATGGAGTACTGTCAGCACGTTTCTGTACACATTGGAATCAATTTGATAAATAAGAACTAAACCAGCCAAGGACAGTGCCTGTAAGCCCAATGTCATTTTCCAGCCTGTGCAGTAAAATAGAATGGTCAATGGTGTCAAATTATGTGCTTTAGTCTAATAATGTAATTGCAGTGGAGTTTACTTCATCAGAGGATATCAAAATGTCATTTAGAACACGTGT
Organism: Erpetoichthys calabaricus; assembly: GCF_900747795.2. Lineage (NCBI taxonomy): Eukaryota > Metazoa > Chordata > Cladistia > Polypteriformes > Polypteridae > Erpetoichthys > Erpetoichthys calabaricus. The sequence continues at coordinate 46,740,323 of NC_041409.2, forward strand.
TAGTGCCGTGTCTGGACTATGACCAGTGCGGAAACCAGACTGGAATTTCTAATTGCGCAAGGTGTGACTGAAGCTGTGTTTTAGAGAGAAAGGGTAAATTTGAAATGGGTCTATAATTATTAAGTATATGTGGGTCTAGGTGACTTTTTAAGTAATGGTTTAATGACTGACACTTTTAGTACATCAGGTACTGTGCCATGCAATAATAAACTATTAATAATATTAAGAATAGGCACTGTAAGAACATCCATTGCACTTTTTACTAGTTTTGTTGGCACTGGATCTAGGGATCAAATAGTTGGTTTCATTTTAGGAATTAAAGTCAAGATTTCCTGCTCTGTTACAGGATTAACATTTCAAAGGGTCATCATGTATTGATGTGCGTTGATAACCTGAATATACAGTACAGCATAATAATCAACATAATCTCAGTAACATAATCTTGACAGCAGTAGGGTAATAAAAGTAACATGTGTTACATAGTCCAATTGCTTTTTAAAGTAACGAGCAACCTAACACAATTCTTATCTTATTAAAGTTAAAAATACCCGCGTTATTATTATTCTAGCAGCACTTGGTGTAAGGTGAGAATAGCACATACTACTGACTTCTTTGAAGAGCTTAGTTGTCAAGCAGAAAAGGGTGTGCTAGAGTGCAGTCCAGTAACAGAACCATATAAATAAACTGTCAATTTGAATAAATGCAAACACAAGAAAATTATTAGCAGAGCCGTGCTTATTTTCAGATTCAAGGAGGCCAATGATGAAGTTGAACTCTTTTTTGTACAGTTTAATGATGTCAGAGCATTCTGACAATGGAGAACTGAAAATAACTTGCACATGTAAATGTGGATTATTGAGAATCAGGCTTCTGGCTTAATTGGGTTGCTCACCTTAACCTTATTATGTGTGTGCATGTTGTATAAACAAACTGATTCTAGGACATGTTTTATCTGTGCAAGATAATCACTTAATTTATTTTCCCATGAGGTATGAGTCAAAGAGCACTCTGTAATTTTGATGTTAATAGCCTTTGACTTCCATCATTCAGATTTCAATAGCTTACATTGCTACATGTAGGGTTTTCCAAGGTGTTGCAGGATATAGTCAATGTGCAATGTTTTGAATACAAACGTGGATCATTCATTCTCAACTAGTGCCAATTTTGGCATTAATAAAGATTTGATTTCTTTTGATAAATGTATGCTTTTTTGGAAAGGGTGTCTTCAAGTCGCAAACTCAAGTTAGGGGAATGTTGTGCATTCATCTCGGTTGGTATTGTATGACAGTGCATCTCTAGCTACCATATATACTCGGGGCTTGATTTTACTGTATAATTTCTGGTATTTTATAATGTGGGTCGTACAAGTTGCATGCAGAAAACTCACGCTATAACCACCTGAGTATGGAAGTGTATTAGGGTCAGGGAGAAAAAAAGAAAATATGGACACAGTGAAGAAAAAAGTGTATGTCGAGAATAAAGTCGACATGTTGGCTTTATTCTTATAGTTTATTTTGTCATTAAAGTAGAACGTTGTAAAAGTCATTTTAAAATCAATGCTTAATTTACTAGATAATCTCAAACCCCATCATAAATAATGTAGCAAATTAAATGCTTTATGTTAAGTGTTCCCTGACCCATGTTATTTGGTACATGCTTCTTAAACTGACTTCCTCTCCTCGACTTTATTCTCAACATATTTTTTTTTTTCTTCACTGCGTCCATATTTTTTTTTCTTCTCCATGGCCTTAATACGCTTCCATACCTGAGAGAGTAATCACGGAGCACACTCCTTTTTTTATTATTCATTGTGCCTTTGTGACCACACAGTAATACCCGAACTATTCTGAAGTGACGTTTGCACTGATTTGTGTTTTTTGTATCTCACATCCTCATACACCTTTATTGTAAGAGCATCTCTTATCTACAATGGAGCATTCAATCAGAAGAAAATATGAAGCTGGTTTTAAATTAAAAGTCATTGAAGTGGTGAAAGAAATTGGTAACTGAGCTGCTGCAACAAAATTCGATGCGTCTGAGAAACTGATGCGAGACTGGAGGAAGCAAGCAGATGTTAGAAAAAATAAATTAAGTGTATTTTTGAATGACCGTATAAGTCGGGTCTGATTTTTCAGGTTTCAAGACCTGACTTATATGCTAGTATATATGGTAAATTTGTTTGCTTAGCTTGCTTTTTTTAGTGACTTCAGCTAACTAAATTTCTGTTTGCTTTTTAGTCTCTTCAGTGAAAGCTAATTTATCTCTAAAGTGAGTGGTTTCTTTTTCCAACAGCTGCTTTATTGCTGTCGATCTGCATACTGTAAGTCTTTTTCAAGCACTGACATTGTCATCTATTCTATTAATGTGATTAGTTTTTAAACTCTTCAGGGTTTCATATGTTCTCCCCTTTCAGTTAAATTTAATTAATTTTGTATAGATCTCAAAGATAATTTTCTCAGATTCACTCATTATGACAAACTTCAAAGCAGTTAACAACAGCAATAAAGCAATCAATCACTGACTTCCAAAGCTAAGCAATAGTATGCATTGTTCTGTGTGTTTGCAGCTTGAGCTAGGAGTTACTTTTGAAATGAATGCTCAAGCCACACTCATCCAAGGCATGGCAAATTAGAGTAGAAGATCAAAGACTTACAATCCAGCCAAGATGTCAGAACTATAAAAAAATCTATTTGAGGTGTATAAATTGGCAAAGATCTAAGCAAATCAACTTTCACTTTCTCTGATCATGGTTTATACAGTAGACTATTTTAAAAAAAGAATTCAAACACAATGTAATAAACAAAATAATACAGTTTATTCATATTAGTAGATGGATATATTCAAGTGTGAGGGACGCCACGCTGAAGCTGACAACCTGGCTGGAACTGAACTGGGAACCTTTCCAACAACATGGAAGATCAGGATGTGATGTGTCTGCTCCATGCTCCCATCACTGTTTCAGGGAGCCTCTTTTGAACCTGACACCATCAGTTATGTAATCGGATGAGTTGGACAATGAGGAGACCACAAACGAAGCAAGAGGAAAGGTGCAAAGTGCAGAAATGCTTTTATTTAAAATCAACAAATCCAAACAGTGTTCAAAACCAAGTGCAGTGCTTCTAAAAGTCAATAAATAAATAATCCATTAAAAATGGTGCAAATATGGAGGTTAAAATCCAATAAACAAAATCCATTAAAACCAAGGTTAAAAACAATAATAAGGGCTGGAAACTGCCCTCTTTTAAAAACCCGGTGCCTCCTTTAGCCCAACCTATAGCTGACCTTCTCCAGGTGCAGTTGCCTTCCATCCTCTGGCTACATACGGCAACTTTCCCGGACCGGGACTTGGATTCCACCAACAGCCAGGGCGCACACGCTGGGGTTCCAATCCTAAATCTCCGCCCTGGCAAGCTGTCGTCGATCATAGTCACTCCTGCTCCTTTGCAAAACTAAGTAGGAGCGACCCAATCTGTCTGCCCCCAGGTGCCAGCCAAACACCCCGCTAGGGCTTACTTCTCCCAGCTGCCTGTCCTTCTTACAGCTAGCCTGCTCTCAGTCGCTCGCTCACTCACTCAGGCACAGGCTTTCAGCTTCCTCTTTCTTCCTCCTCTAACCTCCCTTCTTTCTTTCGATCTTTTTTTTTCCTCCGCACTCGCGCTCCTACTATATATAATGGGGACATGGTACAGATGTGACGATTAGCAGCTCCCGCCATCAATTACGGATATGGACGATTCCTCACCTGTGCACTTAAGTGAGGAAACACCTGCACCTCGTCTCTCCCTCTATAAGCCGTGAGTGCATTGATTATTTATTGAAAAACTGGCCTTTTCTTCTAAGCTGCAGACCCGCTATACCACACAGTGGGACAGGAAGACAGCTTGTTTGCACAGGACATTGTCTCCCCCGGGAAGCTAGATGGTAGCCTCTCTAGGTTGTGATACCACCACGGAGTCCCACAGGGCACGTTGGGAATTGGAGTTTACCAGCTCAACCCTGTTGGGGTTCAGGAGTGCCACCAGAGGGCGCTGAGAGGACTAGTGAACCCTAATTCATCTGGCTACAGTATCTGGTCACTGGAAGTGCTCCCAGTTGTAATATAAAAGGAGCAGCCCTGTTTCAGTCTGGGAGCGAGAGTCAGGAGAAGGACGACAAAGCTTGCGGTGATGAGTGAAAAAGGCAATGAGATGACAGAGAGAGAGAGAGAGAGTATCACTGAGCTGAGTGCTGTGGTTGTGGCATGGGAAACTGTTACCTCAGTAAGAGTTTCACACAAAATAAAAACCTTGTAAATAGTGAACTTCTGTCTGAGCCTGTGTGTTTGTTGGGCGTTTGGGGAGCTGCAGTACCCCCTGGTGACCATACCAAGACACAAGATAATCATGGACATCACAAAAATGAATCTATTACTTTGGTTTGATCTTTTTCAGTCCTATAGAAAAAAGCACAAAACGTGTGAATTCAATTTGTTTAATTCTTACCTAAAAAATACTCCAGAAAATCTTACTTTTTCAAGACCTGTTTCTAAATGTTCTTGTTATACTTCTGGTCTTTTTATTAGGTTACATAGATTAGTTCTCAGATAGTAATAAAGTTCTTCAGTGCCTGCCTTGCTTTCTTCACAGACCCCTGCACATGTTTATCTCCCAATACCCCCACCCCCACAGAATCCCACCTTCTTTTGTGAGGATGTTTGTGTTTAATGGGATACTCTCATATAATTGAGTTATTGTGTTCCTCTCTAACAGTCCAGTGCTAGGTTATCCAAAGGAGTAAAAGGGTTGCTGAAGCCTCTGTTATGACCATACCTTAGGAAAACAGGGGTCCTGCCATATAGCAGAAGTTAAGGTCAGGCAGACAGCATATAAGGGTTATAAAGGAGTGAGTGGCTAGTTTGCTATTAGTGTCTTGGGTGCACATAAGTCCAATCTTTTGGTTGATAATTAGTGTAAAGTTAATGCTGCTAATTAGCTGTACATATTGCATCACAGCTTTTCATTTGTACAAAAGAGCATTACAATAATTACTAATCTTCCTCTATTATGTTTCTCTTCACAGTATCCTGCTATACCACTTAATCTTAATTAATTGGATGTAAATTTAAGTTAGCATTTAGCACTGAGTTTATTTACAAAGTGTATAAACATAGATATAATAATATAACATTCATATATAATATAAAAATATCATATAGTAAAAAAGAGGTGAGTAGCTTGGTGGTACTTTTATTTTTACAAAACAAATGCCAAGTTTTAAAGGTAAATAATATGTTTAAAGAGCTATATAATTATAAAATTAAAAATCCCTGAAATTCAACACTGCTCTTTTTTTGATTTCATCTTTGCAAACTGAGAAACTATTTCTTTCAAATTAATTGTTTTGGGTAATTCACTCTACACTAATAAGGATGCTGAGAACTATAAGAATCATAAGGATACACACATATATTATTACTGCCTACAACAAGACATCTCCTCTTTCTATAAGTACACTTTTATTAGGTAGTTATATCAGGTAAAGATGACAGATATTTCAAGGGAATACTCACTGGTTATGACACCATGCAGCAGCAATGTGTTGCATGTTGATTAGCGAATATGAATCTAAACTATATATACATACACATATACATATGTATATACACTTACCGTCCACTTTAATAGGTACACCTTGCTAGACTAGGTTGGGCCTCCCATTTGCCTTCAGAACTGCCATAATTCTTTGTGGCATATATTCCACAAGATCCGCAAGAATTTCCTGTTCCACCACATTCCAAAGGTCAGATATAAATTCCTGTCACAAGATGGCCGAGCTATTAGCGTGTGAGACCTTTGTGCATGCCCTCCCTGACCATATCGCCCAGCCAGTCCGGAAGCATAATTTTGAGGAGATGGATTCCTTGATCAAAATCGCGGAGCGATTGGTCATGGGCAACTTATTTAACAGTAAAATGATTTTGAGAAATGTTTATGCACCCAATGTCGATGATAAGGAATTCATGCAAAATCTATTTGCATCCATTCCCATTGTGAACACTCATAAAATTATAATGGCTGGGGACTTTAATTGTGTTCTAAATCCACTCTTAGATAGGACTCCTGTGACAGGGGGGACGACATCTAATACTGCAAAGACAATTACACAGTTTTTAAATGACCACAACTTATCAGACCCCTGGAGGTTTCTTAACTCAAACTCAAGAACATATTCGTTCTACTCACCAGTGCATTATAGCTACTCAAGAATTGATTATTTTTTTTATAGATAATAATTTCCTGCGTACGATTAAATCGTGCAAATACGACACAATTGTTATCTCTGACCATGCCCCTTTAGTCTTGGAGCTAAAATCATTAAGCCCCTCACACTCACCTCACAGATGGCGTCTTAACCCTCTTCTAATGGCAGACGAGAACTGCACAGAATTTATATCCAAACAAATCAGCTTCTTCCTAGAGACAAACACGCCCACAGAGGTTTCTGCAGGAACACTCTGGGAAACTCTAAAGGCCTTCTTAAGAGGACAGATTATTTCATATCTTTCCCACAGAAATAAATTAGAAACCAAGAAAGTGTCAGAGCTAAGAAGCGAAATTACTAGAATAGATGAAGAACAAACCAGGCGTCCAAGTGAGGCTCTTCACAGGAAAAGGCAGGCCCTGCATACAGAACTTAACATCTTAACAACTAAAGAAACTGAACAACTTATTTATAAGTCAAGACATCATTACTATGAACACGGAGAAAAAGCTAATAAGCTTTTAGCTCAACATATTTACAAACAAGAAGCTCGCAATGCAATACCATTAATCACCAACACGAATGGAGAAGAAATCATTGACCATAAAAATATAATGCACGCATTTATTATTATAAATCCTTATATTCTACTGAGTTCAAAGAAGACAACACACAATCTAATGCATTTCTGGATACATTACAGACACCACAAATAGATGCTTTAAGTACTGAGGAACTGGATATACCTCTGACGCTAACAGAATTACTAGATGCTATAAAGTCACTTCAAAGCGGGAAATCAGCAGGCCCTGATGGTTACCCTGTAGAATTTTATAAGAAATTCTCCACTCAGCTAGCTCCCCTCTTATTGGCAACATTTACAGAAGCTAGAGACAACCAAATACTACCTCAAACATTTCGTCAAGCATTAATCACTGTCTTTCCTAAACAAAATAAGGACTTGTTACAATGTGCATCATACAGACCAATTTCACTCCTGAATAATGATGTTAAGATACTCTCAAAAATTCTAGTTAGAAGGATGGAGAAAGTGCTGCCCTCGGTAATATCACAGGATCAAACTGGATTTATTAAAGGCCGACACCTATCTTCCAATCTCCGACACTTGCTTAATGTTATATATTCACAGCAAAATCAAACACCCCAGAGATATTACTATCATTAGACAAAGAAAAAGCATTTGATATAATTGAATGAAACTACCTTTTCACTGCATTGGAGAAATTTGGGTTTGGCCCGAATATTTGTGCATGGATCAAACTGCTGTATACCAGTCCAGAAGCTTCAGTTTGTATTAACAACATTTGCTCAGACTACTTTAAGCTAGAACGTGGTACCAGACAAGGATGTCCCTTGTCACCACTGCTGTTTGCAATCGCCATTGAACCACTGGTGGTTCACTGTCGAAATTCTTATCAGATAAAGGGGATTATCAGAGAAGGACTGGAACACAAGATTTCTCTATATGCAGATGACATGGTTTTATATATGTCAGAACTGCAGGCACAGTGTTTTCGGGGTCTAACAGCCCTAACAGAATTTCAAAAGATATCCGGTCTCAGAATTAATCTGAATAAAAGTATACTCTTTTCATTGAATTCACAAGCATATAATATTAGATTGGACACCCTACCTTTTACCATAGCAAATCAGTTTAAATACCTAGGGGTAAATATCACAAGTAAACATAAAGCTCTTTATCAACAAAATTTTGCCATCTGTATGGAAAAAATTAAGCAAGACTTGCAGATGGTCAACCCTTCATCTCACTCTAGCCGGAAGAATTAACGTTGTTAAGATGAATATCCTTCCTAAACTTCTTTTTTTATTTCAAAACATTCCAATATATATCAATATATCGTTTTTTAAGCAATTAGATTCAACAATAACCTCATTCATTTGGAACTCAAAACACTCACGTATCTGAAGAACGACCCTACAAAGACCTCAGGCAGAAGGTGGCATGGCTTTACCTAATTTTCAGTTTTATTACTGGGAAGCAAGCATATAAGCCATAAAAACCTGGACACAAAAAAATGAACATACACAGGCTTGGCTCGCAATAGAAGTAAAATCCTGTAGTACTTCTTTATACTCCCTGCTCTGCGCTCCAATAAATGCAAGTTATCGCAAATATACTAATAACCCAATTGTGCTTTACTCACTCAGAATATGGAACCAACTTAGAAAGCACTTTAAGATGGAAAATCTTTTATCCGCGGCACCTCTGCAAGAGAACCACCTCTTTCAACCCTCCCAAACATATCCAGTGTTTAATACCTGGAAAAGTTTTGGGATTAAAATGCTCAGAGATATATATATAGACAACATATTTGCATCTTTTGAACAATTACGTTCCAAATTCAACCTCCCAGCTACACATTTCTTTCACTATCTTCAAATTAGAAATTTTGTTAAACAGAAATTGCCCGATTTTCCTCACCTCGTACCCTCCACCATGCTGGAAAAAATACTACTCAATTTCGAGGAATTAAACACCATTTCCGCATTATATAAAATCTTATTAGAGTCCCTACCTTTCAAAGACCCAAGAGGACATTGGGAAGAAGATCTCTTAATCAATATATCAGAAAAGGAGTGGAAGGTAGCAAAGCAGAGAATTCACTCAAGCCCCATATGCACAAAGCATAGAATTATTCAACTAAAAATTATATATCGAGCTCATCTGACATTCCACGTCCCGTTTCCAGTGAGAGTTGGACTCCGCCAGGGCTGCCCATTGTCACCGATTCTGTTCATAACTTTTATGGACAGAATTTCTAGGCGCAGCCAGGGTGTTGAGGGGGTCCGGTTTGGTGGACTCAGGATTGGGTCACTGCTTTTTGCAGATGATGTTGTCCTGTTTGCTTCATCAGGCCGTGATCTTCAGCTCTCTCTGGATCGGTTTGCAGCTGAGTGTGAAGTGGCTGGGATGGGAATCAGCACCTCCAAATCCGAGACCATGGTCCTCAGCCGGAAAAGGGTGGAGTGCCCTCTCAGGGTTGGGAGCGAGATCCTGCCTCAAGTGGAGGAATTCAAGTATCTCGGGGTCTTATTCACGAGTGAGGGAAGAATGGAGCGTGAGATCGACAGGCGGATCGGTGCAGCGTCCGCAGTGATGCGGGCTCTGCATCGGTCTGTCGTGGTGAAAAAGGAGCTGAGCCATAAGGCGAAGCTCTCAATTTACCGGTCGATCTATGTTCCTACCCTCACCTATGGTCATGAGCTATGGGTAGTGACCGAAAGAACGAGATCGCGAATACAAGCAGCTGAAATGAGTTTCCTCCGCAGGGTGTCTGGGCTCTCCCTTAAAGATAGGGTGAGAAGCTCAGTCATCCGGGAGGGGCTCAGAGTAGAGCCGCTGCTCCTCCACATCGAGAGGAGTCAGATGAGGTGGCTCGGGCATCTGATCAGGATGCCTCCTGGACGCCTCCCTGGTGAGGTGTTCCGGGCACATCCAACCGGGAGGAGGCCCCGGGGAAGACCCAGGACACGCTGGAGGGACTATGTCTCCCAGCTGGCCTGGGAACGCCTCGGGATTCTCCCGGAAGAGCTAGAAGAAGTGGCCAGGGAGAGGGAAGTCTGGGCATCTCTGCTCAAGCTGCTGCCCCCGCGACCCGACCTTCGAATAAGCGGAAGGGGATGGATAGATAGATAGATAGATAGATAGATACTTTATTAATCCTGGATGGATGGATGAGCTCATCTGTCTCACTTAAAACTGTCCAAAATGTTTCCAGGGCAGGATCCAACCTGCAAACGCTGCAACCAAGCTCCTGCCTTACTGGGACACATGTTTTGGGCGTGCACCAAACTAACATCATTTTGGACCAAAATTTTTAAGTGCCTTTCAGACAGCCTTGGGGTCACAATCCCTCCTAACCCACTAACAGCTGTGTTTGGTGTTCTTCCAAACAGACTTGAAGTGGAGAAGGACAAGCAAACAGTGATTGCATTCACTACACTTTTGGCACGCAGACTTATTTTGTTAAATTGGAAGATTCCTAATTCTCCTCTGATAAGACAGTGGGAAACCGATGTTTTATATTATTTGAAATTGGAAAAAATCAAATTCTCAGTTAGAGGATTTGTACAGAATTTTTTCAAAACCTGGCAGGATCTAATCAATATTATTTTAGAATAAGAGAAATAACTATTACCGCATTTATTTTCCTTCTCCATTTTTTATTTACCTATATATATTTCTTCCTTTCTTTTGTTTATTGTTGACTTATTAAAAAGCCCTAAGCAATTCTCCTTTGGCTAAGCTCTCCTTCTCAGGGGTGGGGTTTGATATGTCTTCTAATTTTTTTTTTTTTTGTTATAAATTGATCTATTTGTATGGAATGATTACAATAAAATTAATAAATAAAATTTAAAAAAATAAAATTAGGGAGTGTCATTGGGCGGCCTGAAAATCAGGGCGGTCGGAACGGTTTTCTTGTCGAACCCAACAGGCACGTGAGGTAGCCCCTGAGCCCACCCGACAAACTCCCGAACCTGCTGGTCTTCCCCGCTGTTTCAAGTGTGGGGAGATTGGACATCAGTCTCCCAACTGTAACTATGAGCCCATGGATTGTTCATTAGTAAAGGGAGAAAGGTATTGTGCCACAGTGACTAACCCTTTGTCTCTTCCATATACAGTGGAACCGAAGCAATTTCCCCCATAGGACTGTATGTACAGTGATCCCTCGCTATATCGCGCTTCGCCTTTCGCGGCTTCACTCTATCGCGGATTTTGTATGTAAGCATATTCAAATATATATTGCGGATTTTTTGCTGGTTCGCGGATTTCTGAGGACAATGGGTCTTTTAATTTCTGGTACATGCTTCCTCAGTTGGTTTGCCCAGTTGATTTCATACAAGGGACGCTATTGGCAGATGGCTGAGAAGCTCCCCAACTTACTTTTCTCTCTCTCTTGCGCTAACTTTCTCTGATCCTGACGTAGGGGGTGTGAGCAGGGAGGCTGTTTGCACACCTAGACGATACGGACGCTCGTCTAAAAATGCTGAAAGAGTTGCTACCTTCTGTGTGCAGCTGTTTCGTGAAGCAACATGCTGCAAGGTGCTTCGCATACTTAAAAGCTCAAAGGGCACGTATTGATTTTTGACTGTTTGTTTTCCTCTGTCTCTCTCTATCTCTCTCTCTCTCTCCCTGCTCCTGACGGAGGGGGTGTGAGCTGCCGCCTTCAACAGCTTTGTACCGGCGGTGCTTCGCATACTTAAAAGCCAAACAGCCCTATTGATTTGTTTGGTTTTCTCTCACTTTCTGACATTCAGTGCTCCTGACGCGCACTCCTTTGAAAAGGAAGGTATGTTTGCATTCTTTTAATTGTGAGACAGAACTGTCATCTCTGTCTTGTCATGGAGCACAGTTTAAACTTTTGAAAAAGAGACAAATGTTTGTTTGCAGTGTTTGAATAACGTTCCTGTCTCTCTACAACCTCCTGTGTTTCTGCGCAAATCTGTGACCCAAGCATGACAATATAAAAATAACCATATAAACATATGGTTTCTACTTCGCGGATTTTCTTATTTCGCGGGTGGCTCTGGAACGCAACCCCCGCGATGGAGGAGGGATTACTGTAAATACAATTAATCCGTTCCAGACTATACGAACCGTATGTAAATATATTTTTTTTAAAGATTTTTAAGCACAAATATAGTTAATTACACCATAGAAAGCACATCGTAATAATAAACTAAATGTAAAAACATTGAATAACACTGAGAAAACCTTGAACAACAGAAAAAACTAACATTGCAAGAGTTCGCACTATAGCTTTACGACCCGATTGCTGTAAACACTTTTTTTAAATGAGTTTTAAGCACTGGGGAAAAAAAAGGAACATTTGAACAAATCCGAACTTTATTTAAAAACCAAACACAAGCAACCAAGAAAGTAACATTGCAGGAGTTCACGCTAATAGCCTTACATCCCGATCGCTGTAAACACTTTTTTTAAATGAGTTTTAAGCACAGGGAAAAAAATGAACATTTGAAAAAAGAGAAAAGTAACATTGCAACAATTCACGCTACGAACCGAAAAATGAACATTTGAAAAATCCGTAATACAAAAACTAACCACAAACCACCAAGAAAACTAACCTTGCATGAGTAGAGTTCTGGCATGAAGTGAGGAGGAACTGGCTGGAGAACAATCCGCTCTTGTTGCAGTTGAAGACTTGTTGCGTGATGTAGCCTTCTTCCTCCACTAATTTTGTGAAATTTTTTACAAATTCTTTTGCAGCTTCAGCGTCGGAACTAGCAGCCTCTCCATGCCTTACCACACTATGAATGCCACTTCTCTTGCGAAACTTTTCAAACCATCCTCTACTGGCTTTATATTCCTTAATTTCACCACTCGTAGAAGGATAGTTTTGCAGCAAATCGCCATGAATCTTCCTGGCTTTCTCACATAACATCGCCTCGCTTACGTTATCCCCTGCAAATTGCTTCTTGTTCAGCTACACTAGCAACAGTTTTTCCACCTCTTCCAGCACCTGAGGCCTCTGCCTGGTTAACGCTGTAACTCCTTTAACAACATCAGCTGCTTTAATAGATTCTTTCTGCTTTAGAATAGTCAAAATCATAGATTTTGACTTCTTGTACTTGGCGGCAAGATCAGTAACACGAACACCACGCTCATACTTTTCAATAACTTCTTTCTTTACTTTGATTTCAATTTCCTGCAAAACTTTCTTCTCACCACTCTTCACTTTCTTAGAAGCCATGGTTAACTGCAAAAGCACACGAAATACTGTAGAGCACAAGGAGTTCACAGGTAAATCACGCACGTCTGACTGAGAACAAAGAACAGGGAGAGGCTGAACATGTGCTTAAATACAGTAATCGGCGCTTACGAACCGGAAGGGAAATTAAATAGAGCACAAAGAGTTCACAACGAAAGCATGCACGCACGTGCAAGCACGCACGCACGTCTGACCGAGAACAATGCAACACGTGCGGAAATCATCAGCGCGCACAAACCGAAAGGGAAACTGGCTTGTTCGTATACCGAGTGTGTAGTCATGAACCGAGGCAAAAGTTTGGCAAACTTTTTGGTCATAAACCGATTTGTACGTGTACCGAGACGTTCGTGAACCAAGGTTCCACTGTACAGTTGCAGTTATTATAAATGGCAGGAAGGTAAGGGCAATGTTTGATTCCGGGAGTAACATTTCTATTGTTGCTGCCTGTTTCGTTTTACTACAACAGTGGACTAAAATAAAAACTAGTCTAAAATGTATTCATGGGGACATCCGGTATTCTAAAACAGCCAGATGTGTGGTGTCTGTGAACCAGAATTTAACAAGTATGGCTATGGCTGTATTACCGGATCCCCCTTTTCCAGTCATATTAGGAAGGGATTGGAATAAAATTACCAGTGGTAATAACGTAACTGTACCTAAGAAGAATTTGGGCTTAGTAATGGAGAATACTGCTCGGACTGCCTCCACGCCGTGTCCCACAGTAGCTCGGACCAATATGGGTACCCAATATGAAGAAATAGATGTCCCATCGTCCTCTGCGGGTGCTAGTACGATTAACGTGGAGGACATGGAGGCAGAAGCCCCTCCCATTGAGGTTGAACGAGACCCTATTCAAGATTCAACTGCCTAATTACTATTAACACCATCATCTTTTAAAAGAGAACAATGGAACGATGATTCCTTAAAATTCGCTAAGAATGCAGTAGTATCTACCGAGGGTTATACAACTATGGATCCCATGCCACCGATGCTGTTCTCTGTAATTAAAAACAAATTATTGTATAGAGTGGCAGAACACAGGGGTGAAGTGCGAGTTTTGCTGTTGATTCCACATACTTTTTGGCGAAAAGTGTGTGAATTGGCCCATGCTCACCTTCTAGGAGCCCATTTAGGCTCCGATAAAACATTGGAGAGAATAAAACTCCGATTTTATTGGCCGGTTGTTAATGAGGAGGTCCGGCGATTTTGCAGTTCCTGTCCTGAGTGCCAACTTCGCCAGATTCCAAGACGGACTAGAGCTCCTCTCGTTCCCCTTCCCCTTATTGATATCCCTTTTGAGTGAGTTGGAATTGATCTCGTAGGACCCCTAGAACCCTCATTAAAGGGCTTTAAATATATTCTAGTCCTAGTGGATTATGCCACTCGTTTCCCTGAAGCTGTTCCTTTGTGCTCAGCTAATACTAAAAATATTGCACGGAAGTTGGTAGCGATATTCGCTCATGCTGGGATCCCCAAAGAGATTTAAATGGACCAAGGGACTCCCTTCACTTCGGAGACGTTCAGGGAAGTTGCCAAATTACTCAGAATAAAACATCTGAAAACATCTGTCTACCATCCCCAAACTGATGGGCTGGTAGAACGTTTTAATCAAACATTAAAACAGATGTTACGCAAAGTAGTTAACGAGGATGGAAGAAACTGGGATCAGTTGCTTCCTCTCGTTTTGTTTGCTTATCGGGAAGTTCCTCAGACCTCTACGGGGTTTTATCATTTTGAATTGTTGTATGGAAGACAACCCAGGGGGCTTTTGGATATGCTAAAAGAAGGATGGGAAGATGAGGTCCTCCCTACTTCAAACATTCTTGAATATATCGCTCAATTACACGATAGATTGGAGAAAATTAGACCTATTCTAAAAAAAATTTGGAAAAAGCACAAGCAGCGCAGTCATGTTATTACAATAGGAATACCACCATTCGGGAATTTGTCCCGGGTGATCATGTTATGGTATTAGTCCCAACTTCTCATTCAAAGTTGTTAGCTCATTGGCAAGGCCCTTATGAAATTAGGGAAATAAAAAGGACTCGTTGACTATTTGCTTAAACAACCTAATTGTCGACCGAGTGAGCGAGTTTATCATATTAATTTGCTTAAACCGTGGAAGGAAAGAGATCTTGATCCCTCCTCCGGACAGCCTAGTTCGCTTTTTATGTCCTGTGCCCATCTTAATTTTGGACCCAATTTGACATATGAACAACAACAAGATCTTGAAATGGCTATCTTGTCTGTACCCAAAGTTGTGGATGAAATACCAGGACGAACTGCGCTGATTGTTCATGATATCATTACTGACCCTGGAGTGATTGTTAGAGAGAGACCCTATAGGCTCCCGGAAGCAAAGAAAACGGAAGTAGAGTTAGAGATTAGACGAATGCTAGAATTAGGGGTTATTGAGGAAAGTTATAGCCCTTGGTCTTGTCCAATTGTCTTAGTTTCTAAACCTAATGGGTCATGGAGGTTCTGTAATGACTTTCGTCGACTTAATCAGGTCTCAAAAATTGATGCGTATCCCATGCCGCGAGTGGATGATTTACTCGATCGGCTGGGGAACGCTCAATTCCTAACTACTCTTGACATGACAAAAGGGTATTGGCAAATTCCCTTAACGGATTCCGCCAAAGAAAAAAACGCTTTTAGTACACCCAGTGGACATTGCCAATACAGGGTTCTTCCTTTTGGTTTGCACGGGGCACCAGCTAATTTTCAACGTCTGGTAGACACACTGCTATGGCCCCACAATTCATATTGTGTCGCCTACCTGAATGACGTTGTCATTTATTCCGGCACATGGAAGGATCATGTATGGCAGGTTCAAACAATACTCTCCACGCTGGCGTCAGCAGGGCTTCGTATTAATCCTAAGAAATGTTTTTTTCAGATTGAGGGAAGCCAAATATTTAGGCTAACTAGTAGGTGGGGGTGTTGTTAAACCACAATGTAATAAAGTTGATGCCATCATGAATTGGCCCCGTCCGATAAATAAGCGGCAAGTACAAGCATTTTTGGGATTGGCAGGTTACTATCGACGTTTTGTACCGCATTTCTCTGAAATTGCTACGCCCTTATCGAATTTAACAAGGAAACAAGCACCTTTAAAAGTGGTATGGGATGATTCGGTTGATAAAGCATTCAGTGACTTAAAATTGGCCCTTACGTCAGCACCTTTATTGAAATCTCCTGACTTTTCTATTCCTTTTATTCTCCAGACCGACACATCAGCCACAGGATTGGGTGCCGTGCTGAGCCAATGTGTCGATGGTGCTGAACACCCCGTTATGTATTGTGGCAGGTGGCTGGCATCCATGCCCAGCCAGGGCGCCCCTGCACACTATATTCAGGGGGAGCAGCCCTGGAAAGTGCAATACCTCCCACTGAATGCTAGATGGCTTCCCCCCTGGGCTGGAATAGTGCCTGGGTTTCCCACAGGGCAGCTCTGTTGGGTCCCGCAGGTACCGCCAGGGGGTGCTGTGTTTGGGACTCCTGAGCCTGTGTGGGCAACAGATTCGTCACACCTGGAAGTGCCGCCGGAACTCGGTGATCAAACACCTGGAGCACTTCCAGGTGACCTATAAAAGGAGCCAGTGACCACCACTCAGTGGCCAGAGTCGGGTGGAGGAGGACAAAGTTGTTAAGGAGGAGTGGTGGTGCCAAGGAGAAGAAAGTGTTTGTGCTTGTGCCGTACTGGTGGTGACTAGTGCTTGGGACTGTGTTGTGGCTGGGGGGATTATGGGGAAGGCGTGCCCTTCTCTGATATATATATAAAAGAGAAGTCAGAGATGACAGTTCCGCCAGGAGCAGAGAATGTCTGAGAGAGAGAAGGAGAAGCAAACAATCAATTTAACAAACTGATAGAAGCCCGTACAGGCTTTTTAAGTAGGCGGAGCACCGCGCGAGAGGCATATTACGCGACAGAGCCGCCAGAAAGGTAAGGAGGAATGAAGGTAGTCTGTCAATGTTTTTCATGGGTTTTCCCAGGGGCATCTATTCTTTGGAGGTGCGATCAGCTCCGCAGCTCACATCCCCTCCCTCACCTTTATTCACGTTTCCGTGAAACAAGCGATCCTCCAGGCCAGGTTCAAACAGACGTTACAGAACATCAGCATTAACATGCTCAGAGCCAGGTCGATGCCTGACTATAAAACTGTAAGGTTGTAAGCCCAAGAACCATCTCATGAGACGGGAGTTTGTATCCTTTTGACGGTATAGCTCCACTCCTGATACCACTTGTCACGCTTGGGTCACAGATTTGCACAGAGACACAGGAGTAGAAAAAAAGGAACTTTATTCAAAGCACTGCAAACAAACATTTGTCTCTTTTCAAAAGTTTAAACATGCTCCATGACAAGTCAGAGATGACAGTTCCGCCAGGAGCAGAGAATGTCTGAGAGAGAGAAGGAGAAGCAAAAATCAATTTAACAAACTGATAGAAGCCCGTACAGGCTTTTTAAGTAGGTGGAGCACCGCGCAAGAGGCATATTACGCGACAGAGCCACCAGAAAGGTAAGGAGGAATGTGAAGGTAGTCTGTCAATGTTTTTCAGGGGTTTTCCCAGGGGCATCTGTATTCTTTGGAGGTGCGATCAGCTCCACAGCTCACAATATAGGGCGCAAGGCAGGAAACAAACCCCGGGCAGGGCGCGCACACACACACACACCCACACACCAAGCGCACACTAGGGACACTTCAGAATCCCCAATGCACCTAACCTTCATGTCTTTGGACTGTGGGAGGAAACCAGAGCACCCGGAGTAAACCCACGCAGACACAGGGAGAACATGCAAACTCCACGCAAGAAGAACCCAGGAAGCGAACACAGGTCTCCTTACTGCGAGGCAGCAGTGCTACCCACTGCGCCACCGTGCCGCCCTATATATATGTACATACATATATATATATATATATATACAGTAATCCCTCGCTATATCGCGCTTCGCCTTTCGCAGCTTCACTCCATCGCGGATTTTATATGTAAGCATATTTAAATATATATCGCGGATTTTTTGCTGGTTCGCGGATTTCTGCGGACAATAGGTGTTTTAATTTCTGGTACATGCTTCCTCACTTGGTTTGCCCAGTTGATTTCATACAAGGGACGCTATTGGCAGATGGCTGAGAAGCTACCCAACTTACTTTTCTCTGTCTCTCTTGCGCTGACTTTCTCTGATCCTGACGTAGGGGGATTGAGCAGGGGGGCTGTTCGCACACCTAGACGATACGGACGCTCGTCTAAAAATGCTGAAAGATTATCTTCACGTTGCTATCTTTTGTGCAGCTGCTTCCTGAAATGACATGCTGCACGGTGCTTCGCATACTTAAAAGCTCGAAGGGCACGTATTGATTTTTGCTTGAAAAACAAACTCTGTCTCTCTCTATCTCTCTCTCTCTCTCTCTTTGTCTGCTCCTGATGGAGGGGGTGTGAGCTGCTGCCTTCAACAGCTTTGTGCCGCGGTGCTTCGCATACTTAAAAGCCAAACAGCCCTATTGATTTGTTTGCTTTTCTCTATCTCTGTGACTTTATATGCTCCTGACGGGCACTCCTTTGAAGAGGAAGATATGGAGATATGGATATTTCATGGAGCACAGTTTAAACTTTTGAAAAAGCGACAGATGTTTGTTTGCAGTATTTGAATAACGTTCCTGTCTCTCTACAACCTCCTGTGTTTCTGCGCAAATCTGTGACCCAAGCATGACAATATAAAAATAGCCATATAAACATATGGTTTCTACTTCGCGGATTTTCTTATTTCGCGGGTGGCTCTGGAACGCAACCCCCGCGATGGAGGAGGGATTACTGTATATATATATATATATTATTATATATATATATATATATATATATATATATATATATATATATATATATATATATATATATAAATATATACATACAGTTAGGTCCATAAACATTTGAACAGAGACCACTTTTTTTTAATTTTGGTACTGTACATTACCACAATGAATTTTAAATGAAACAACTCAGATTCAGTTGAAGTGCAGACTTTCAGCTTTAATTCAGTGGGGTGAACAAAACGATTGCATAAAAATGTGAGGCAACTAAAGCATTTTTTTAACACAATCCCTTCATTTCAGGGGCTCAAAAGTAATTGGACAAATTAAATAACTGGAAATAAAATGTTCATTTCTAATACTTGGTTGAAAACCCTTTGCTGGCAATGTCAGCCTGAAGTCTTGAATTCATGGACGTCACCAGATGCTGGGTTTCCTCCTTTTTAATGCTCTGCCAGGCCTTTACTGCAGCGGCTTTCAGCTGCTGTTTGTTTGTGGGCCTTTCTGTCTGAAGTTTAGTCTTCAACAAGTGAAATGCATGCTCAATTGGGTTAAGATCAGGTGACTGACTTGGCCATTCAAGAATTTTCCACTTCTTTGTTTTAATAAACTCCTGGGTTGCTTTGGCTGTATGTTTTGGGTCATTGTCCATCTGTATCATGAAACGCAGCCCAATCAATTTGACTGCATTTAGCTGGATTTGAGCAGACAGTATGTCTCTGAACACCTCAGAAGTCAGTCGCCTGCTTCTGTCCTGTGTCACATCATCAATAAACACTAGTGTCCCAGTGCCACTGGCAGCCATGCACGCCCAAGCCATCACACTGCCTCCACCGTGTTTTACAGATGATGTGGTATGCTTTGGATAATCAGCTGTTCCACGCCTTCTCCATACTTTATTCTTGCCATCATTCTGGTAGAGGTTGATCTTGGTTTCATCTGTCCAAAGAATGTTTTTCCAGAACTGTGCTGGCTTTTTCAGATGTTCTTTAGCAAAGTCCAATCTAGCCTTTCTATCCTTGAGGCTTATGAGTGGCTTGCACCTTGCAGTGCACCCTCTGTATTTACTTTCAATACAGTCTTCTCTTTATGGTAGACTTGGATATCGATACGCCTACCCCCTGGAGAGTGTTGTTCACTTGGTTGGCAGTTGTGAAGGGGTTTCTCTTCACCATGGAAATGATTTTGCGATCATCCACCACTGTTATCTTCCGTGGACGTCCAGGTCTTTTTGCATTGCTGAGTTCACCAGTGCTTGCTTTCTTTCTCAGGATGTACCAAACTGTAGATTTTGCCACTCGTAATATTGTAGCAATTTCTCGGATGGGTTTTTTCTGTTTTCGCAGCTTAAGGATGGCTTCTTCACCTGCATGGAGAGCTCCTTTGACCACATGTTGTCTGTTCACAGCAAAATCTTCCACATGCAAGCACCATACCTCAAATCAACTCCAGGCCTTTTATCTGCTTAATTAATAATGACATAACGACGGACTTGCCCACACCTGCCCATGAAATAGCCTCTGAGTCAATTGTCCAATTACTTTTGAGCCCCTGAAATGAAGGGATTGTGTTAAAAAAATGCTTTAGTTGCCTCACATTTTTATGCAATCGTTTTGTTCACCCCACTGAATTAAAGCTGAAAGTCTGCACTTCAACTGCATCTGAGTTGTTTCATTTAAAATTCATCGTGGTAATGTACAGAACCAAAATTAGAAAAAAGTTGTCTCTGTCCAAACATTTATGGACCTAACTGTATAATATTAGATTAGACACCCTACCTTTTACCATAGCAGATCAGTTTAAATACCTAGGGGTAAATATCACAAGTAAACATAAAGCTCTTTATCACCAACATTTTGCCGTCTGTATGGGAAAAATTAAGCAAGACTTGCATAGATGGTCAACCTTGCATCTCACTCTAGCCGGAAGAATTAACGTTGTTAAGATGAATATCCTTCCTAAACTTCTTTTTTTATTTCAAAACATTCCAATATATATCAATACATTGTTTTTTAAGCAATTAGATTCAACTATAACCTCATTTATTTGTAACTCAAAACACTCACGTATCCGAAGAGCGACCCTACAAAGACCTCAGGCAGAAGGTGGCATGGCTTTACCTAATTTTCAGTTTTATTACTGGGCAGCAAACATACAAGCCATTAAAACCTGGACACAAAAAAATGAATATACACAGGCTTGGCCCGCAATAGAAGTAAAATCCTGTAGTACTTCTTTATATTCCCTGCTCTGCGCTCCAATAAATGCAAGTTATCGCAAATATACTAATAACCCAATTGTGCTTTACTCACTCAGAATATGGAACCAACTTAGAAAGCATTTTAAGATGGAAAATCTTTTATCTGTGGCACATCTGCAAGAGAACCACCTCTTTCAACCCTCGCAAACATATCCAGTTTTTAATACCTGGAAAAGATTTGGGATTAAATTGCTCAAAGATCTTTATATAGACAATATCTTTGCATCCTTTGAACAATTACGTTCCAAATTCAACCTCCCAGCTACACATTTCTTTCACTATCTTTAAATTAGAAATTTTGTTAAACAGAAACTGCCCGATTTTCCTCATCTCGTACCCTCCACCATGCTGGAAAAAATACTGCTCAATTTCGAGCAGTTAGACACCATTTCCGCATTATATAAAATCTTATTAGAATCTCTTCCGTTCAAAGACCCAAGAGGACATTGGGAAGAAGATCACTTAATCAATGTATCAGAAAAGGAGTGGAAGGTAGCAATGCAGAGAATTCACTCGAGCTCCATATGCACAAAGCATAGAATTATTCAACTAAAAATTATATATCAAGCTCATCTGTCTCACTTAAAACTGTCCAAAATGTTTCCAGGGCAAGATCCAACCTGCGAACGCTGCAACCAAGCTCCTGCCTCATTGGGTCACATATTTTGGGTCTGCACCAAACTAACATCATTTTGGACCAAAATTTTTAAGTGCCTTTTAGACAGCCTTGGGGTCACAATCCCTCCTAACCCATTAACAGCTGTGTTCGGTGTTCTTGCAGACGGACTTGTAGTGGAGAAGGACAAGCAAACGGTGATTGCATTCACTACACTTTTGGCACGCAGACTTATTTTATTAAATTGGAAAAATCCCAACTTTCCTCTGATAAGCCAGTGGGAATCCGATGTTTTATATTATTTGAAATTGGAAAAAATCAAATTCTCAGTTAGAGGTTCTGTACAGAATATTTTCAAAACCTGGCAGGATCTAATCAATAATATTTTAGAATAAGAAGAAATAATTATTTCCATATTTCTTTCCCTTCTCCGTTTTTTATTTACCTATATATATATTTTTTCCTTTTTTGTTTTTTTATTTTTGCCCTATTAAAGAGCCCTTAGCAATTCTCCTTTGGCCAAGCTCTCCTTCTCAAGGGTGGGGTTTGATTTGTCTTTAATTCTCTTTTGTACAAATTGATCTATTTGTATGGAATGATTACAATAAAATTAATAAATAAAATTAAAAAAAAATATATATATTTCTATGATTAACTCATAGTCCTCAGATGTTTGGTGTGAAAGGACGACAATGTTAATATTAAGGATTAATGGTTGTATATAATCTGAACTGTGCCCACTACCCACCTCTTGTAGTTAAACAGAATTTAGCACATGACAATTACTGCAGTTAGAACTATATTAGTGAACATTACCACATTAACACTTACAGCATTATTGTAGCCACCTCATGGTCGGGACCTAAAAGGGACACATTCCAAAGGTGGACTGCCCGAGGGGCTGGAATACCTGGAATAGTGTAGCCATGTGAGCAGCAGGTGTGGGGAGGGGCATTGATACAGCATCCAGATAGCATTTCAGGCATGTTTCCTGGCTTCGAGCTTGTTAGGCCTGGATTTGGGGAATAGTGTGATATACGGGGTCGCCTCTCGGTTGAATGGAGAGAGATGATGCCAGGATGCGTTTATGAACAGACAAAGGAGCACATGTCGAAGCTGAAGACCTGTACAGCATAGAGAAATCAGCATTAATGGTCCTTTAAGGGGCCACTCATGAGCAAGCAGTGTAAAGAAGTTAGTTCCATTCCTCCATCTCTCCCATCCCTTGGGTCTTTACACTGGTGGTCCCTTTGTCCACTCACACATGCTACCTGGCTCCTCCCCACTCTGCTCACCCAGGGTACAACTCATATGTCACACTATTCTCCCAGCTCTTTGTGAGCTGACCCAAAGCCAGGGTCCAAATCTGAGGCTTGCTGGCGGCCATGCATTTGGCCTAATGAGCTTTAGCAGCCAAGCCTGAAGTGCTCTCTAAGTGCTGTAAATGTTCCCCCTTCCCCACGTGCTGCTCACGGGGCTACTTTATAGTGGACTTCTCAAAGTATTCCTTCCCCCTCAGTCAGCCCACAGCCACCTTAGAAGCATTTGATATTATTTATCTTGATTTTCAGAAATGTTTTGATAATGTCCCAGATGAGAGATTAGGCATCAAACTACATATATTGGGAATTCAGGGTGTTTTGTGTAAATAGTACAGAATTGTCCAAAACTCAAGAGGCAGAGGAGAAGGTTATGGTGCTGTTTTTTTTTTTGTAATACGGATGTGTACAATTTCTATCGCCATATTACAAAAAAAACATAACAGTGCTAAAGAAAGTTCAGAGAAGACTGATTAGGTTGATTCCGAGACTCAAAGTTGTCAGCTATGAGGATAGAATAAAGGATTTGAACAATTTCGAATAAGCAAACAAACATTGACAGATGACATGATGGAAGTGTTTAAAATTATGAACGGAATTACTACAGTGCTACAGATCTCAGAATTCATTCTGCGACAAGAACACAGAGAGACAGTTTCATGTTAAAAGAAACTTGTTAAAGACAGATTTAACACAAATGTTATTAATTTTTTCTTCAAGCAAAAACCATTGACACGTGTAACAAATCGCCAGGTAGTATGATGGAGAGCAGGAGTTTTTGGGAACTTTGCATCCTGACTTAATGTTTTTCTGAATGGACGAGCTTATTTTTTGAATGGCCTGTTTTCATCACAATTGCCCTAATGTTTAAATTTACATTTTATTGTTAATATGGGATGCTGTGTAGGTTTTCCTTGTATGTAGTTTTTATTTCACTTTCTGGGCTGATTTGGATGGAGAGTTTTGTGTGGATTCCATGTGCAAATCATGCATTGCTGTTATATGTGGTGTCCCTCACAAATCATCAATATATAATGAAATGATCTGAATATGAATATAAAAAACATGCTGGTTAAGTTTGCAAATGATATCTTAATAACTGCAAACCCTAATGCAGAACTAGGTGAATCATGACAGAACATAGTCTTAGACAGATTTATGGCAGAAAAAAATTAATGTAAAAATAAAGTCATTACACATAAGAAGTACGAATGTTAGATTTAAGTGCACTATGGGAGGTCTTGAAACTTGAAAATATCCTTTATGAGAAAGACCTATAAGTCATAGTGGGCTTGTCATTATCTACATCTAAACAGTATAAAGAAGCCATTAGGAAGACCAACTGAATGTTAGGTTATATAGCAGAATCTGTAAAGTTCAAGTATAAGAAGGTTATGCCTAAGCATTATAACCAACTAGTGAGACCTCACCTGTTGTACTGCTAGCAGTTTTGGTCTCGTGGCTATGAAAAAAAAACATGGCAGTGCTAATAAAAGCCTATATAAAAGCAACTACACTGATTCCAGGACAGCAAAATATGAGTTTTGAGGAAAAAAAAGAAGGTGCTGCACCTTTTTAATGACCTTCACAACACATCTTGATGTCATTTTGGAGAAATTAGGTTGATAGGACCAGTGAGCTTTGTTGGTCTGAATGGCCTGTTTATGTTGCACGTTTTGTAAAGTGTTCTAATGATCTAAAAATAATGGATGTGATTCACACACCAAGGCATAATTACATATATGATGAAGATACTTTACCACATTTTTAGTTTCAAGGTTATTTTTTTGATATTTATTATGTATTGAATGATCTTGTATTTGATCTTGTTCCATCACATGTTTGCATGCGTTCATTGTTACTCGGATCTTACTTAATAGTGGAATCTCTTTCAACTCAGCATCAAATTATTTAAGACACTGTTACTAAGTGTTTGAGCTTCATAGGACATCAATGTGTGCAAGGCCAGAATTTATTTTACTTGGGACATGACTGTAACACACAGAACAACAACAAAATAACAATTTAGAGATACAATGATACAAAATCTAATCCTGCAACATGACAGCTTTAGGGACTAAGTGTTTAATCCTAGGTTACTGTCATAGTAGATCTGTGCGCATACAGATATTATTATAATTATTCATAATAATTAAGCATCACTTAACAGAAAATGAATATTAATTAATAAATTACTTTCTTTACAAAGCAGCTCAGCATTGCAAAACAATAATTACTGCAAAGGTTTTGTTATATAAAACATAACAAGTATTTGAATTCAATAAACATTTCCACGGTTTCTTTTAATATTTTGCTCATGGATTTCACTAGTTAAAGGAATAGTTAATTATATTCAATTAAAGTAAAAAATAATATATTAAGACTGATTTACCCAAATGTGCTATTCATACTTCAGTCTTCTGGGATGTTCTACACATTTATTACAAAATTGTTTCATTTCATGTTGCTATAAGAATCGCATTACCAAAAATGTAAAAAAGAGGCTTCATAAATAATCTGTTCAATGCTGAATATTGTATAGTTCATTTTACTCTTTTTGATTTTAATATGTTGCCTTTGTACTTTCTTTCCAAAGATATTACTTAGTAATCAGTCTGTTCAAAGATTTCTCAGTTTTGAATCTGATTTCTTTCCATCCTCACTATATCATATATTGTTGGACACTGTGGCATATCCTGTAAAAGTAAACCAGAAAAAGAAAATGAACATAAATACATGAAAAACATTACACACCTTATTAAACAGGCCTCAGATAATACAGCACAATCTTTTCCACATGTTCTTTTCTGACATCTATCATCTTCATACTAATAATAAAAATTCAGGAGAGAGCCACTGGTAAGGACAGTTTTGGATGTTTGTGAAAGATATTGATTAATGTGACTTTACTTCTGATGAACTGTTTAATTTTTTAAATTCTTAATGAGTATACACCAAAAAATAGTCTTTCTTGACTATATTAATGCACACATTAAAAACACGACTATAAAACATTTGATTTATAGCTATCTAAGTATTTTTGGTAAGGTAATGGCTTCAGAAGAATAGCCTTTGCTCTACTTCTGTATAAAATAGTCACGACTCACCTCAGAAACTTGAGCAGACCTTTTGTTGACTACTGCGTAGAGAGTTTCAGGTTTGTTCTCAAATTGCTGAGCTAAAAAAGAATGTAACATTTTAAAGACATTTGCAATGTTACAGCTTTTCTGCATCGATAATTTAGTTTCATGTATGTTTTAATTTTAAGTCAGACTTGTATGCCACTAAGGTATTACACTTCTGTAGTCCTCTGGCCTGATGCCACTATAAACTCCTCACTTTTGGGGTAAGCCCTGGAATTGCTTTTGGGGTCAGGAGTAACTGTATTTGGCTATAGAAACATTAGGCTAGACATCCTTCTAGCAGGTTCTGTTGTTTCCGTCCTCCTGAACTCCCTGTACCCTTAAAAGGTACCCTTATTGGTTAGGAGATCAACCATTCTGTCTTTGTCAATTTGCTATTTCCTGAGTTAGGATTGGATTTCCACTATTTATTTATCTGGATAGCTAGCTATGTATTTATTTAATTAGTTTCTGTAAATGTTAAATTTCCCCCTGGGGACAAAAAAAACTTCTATCTGTCTGTAAACTTCTTTGTGTTAAATGTTCCGTTCATAGTAAATGGTCAGACTGCAATAACCTTAATATATTCCAAATGCCACATTATACAAAAGGCTTTTAACAGGGGACCGTGACTTCATCAGGCTGTGCTTGGGAACTCATCAGCACTGATAATTCTGAAGTACATCATCCCACTAAGGGCTTTTGATCACACGGATATCAAAGTGCCAAATCTGCTCTTTATTGAGATAAACTCCAGCGATAGACCTTTGTAGAATGAATTTTCTTCATCTAACACTGCTGTGCTTGACATACAGCTCATCAGTGGTAAAATACTACAACTATCTTATTCATTGCAAACTGCAATCTTAAAATATTATGCAAAAATGGAAAAATAAGTCAGGGCTGCAGACTGGCTATAAATGTTAGATCTGAACTGAACATAGTGAACATAGTACACTGAACATAGTGAACATAGTATTCACTAAGTGGCCAATGCCCTCTCAACATTTGATTCTAAAACTGATCATGGTTTTATCCAATTCATTGTTACTTATCTTTGTGCGTGATTGCAACGTCAACTTTCATATTCCTACTTAAAAACATGCATTTCTTCTTCTATCTTCTCACTAAGCATAAAAAAGTGTGTGATTTGTTCGTGGCTTTCTTGTTTTTTGCTTCTGTTTATTGTTTTATAATCTAATTCTGAACTTTGACTTTAATGTATTTATTTTTTATTTGGTGTTTAATGTTTTCTATTAGTTTGTTTCCTGAGTTATCAATGTCATCTTTGCTTTTATTCCTTTTGTATTCCTTCGTATATTTGTGAAGCACTCTGAGCATGGGAAAGGTGCCATAAATATACAATTTATTATTATTATCATTATTAGTGCTTTTGCTCCGACCATCTCACACTTTTCAAACCATCCATCAGATTTTACCTACCTGACTGCAGTGCAGTACAAAATATCCTATTTGGCACAAAACTGCCATTGTGAAGCCCTCAACTTACCAAAGCAATTCTCAAATCCTCCAATGAACTCCAAAAAACTTGTATTTAGAGATGAAAAAGGATTAATGCCATCATATGGAGCATACTGAATACTGAATGCTAATATGCAAGCATATTTTATGAACCTATGAACCAAACTTCCTATACTGTATGAAAAAGAGGCCCACTCTCTTCATTCTACTCTCTTTGGACATGGCAATGAAATTAGACTGTTGTGCAGAGAGATTGCTACATTTAAATTAAAAATGACAAATCAAGATCGATGGTGCCACAAGTATTTATGGATTTTAGAACTACCTGAAAATTCTTTAAAAAATAACATAATTACTTCTCCATCTGAAACCTGGCTGAGATGGGTCAGAGCATTAAGTGACCTTTGAAATTGAAATGGCCCACATTCTCATCATCCAGTTTTTAAAATATGCTGATAGTGTGTTGGCTGGGGCCCGTCAAACTCTGAAGCCCAGAGATAATTCTTGAGTGAGGCCATGTTAAATTCTTTTCAGAATATTTGCTACTAAAATCCCAGAAATAAAGGATGATAACTGGTTATCAGGAGGGCAAAAGAAGTATTTAGCTAAAGTATTTTTGTTCTAGTCCAAATAATTTACATTCAGGTTCTAATTCTGGGCTGGGCAATGCAAATGTGCTTTGTTATCCCATCCAATTTTACCATTGTTGGGACATTAATCTGAAGCATGTTCTTCAAACATCCCTCAAAAATGCACCAGTAGGCCTCAAAACAGCTTATTCTCTATGTGGTCAAAATTCCTATCCCTGGCTTTTTCTGAAATGGTACGACTCTTGCTATACTGTACTTCCCACATTGTTCTTCATGTGACTATTCAGCGGACATTCCCCCAACATCTTTCACATTCCAAAAGAAAGTTATTATGAAGGGAAACACTGTAGCTTCAGTCTTTCTTTCTTCCTCAAATGATATTAATTTTTTTCTTGATAATGTAATCAGTAATGTTTTTACATCCTGGAAACAGGGGGATTGTATGCTATTGTTGGATCCCAGTTTTGCATGTACATCCCAAATGCTTCTTAAAAAAATCCTTCCTTATGCAAAATATTGTGCAAGGGGTAGAGACTACTCTGACTCACTTTCAAGCACAATTAGCTAACTGCTTAACAATGCTATATTTTTAAGGGGATTGCTGCATATTTTTGAGATTATGTTCATGAGGCTATTTAAATATTTTTTACTTGCCTATACTGACAACTATTTAACTATTTTGTGTCAGACCTTATCAGAAACAAATATTTCTACAACTTCTACGCCTCCTGCCAATTTACAATGACCAGACACTGTTTCATATGATTCTTATGAATCAAAAGGAGGAAATTAATGAATTTAAATAAATTTAAAGGAAATCACAACGCTAATGAAATGTGACACTGGATTGTGAGATCTGTTTTCTGTGGTTCAAAAATGATATGTTACTGATATTAAATACATAGTTAAGAAGGAACACCCTATTTTGACATATGACATATATGAAGAAGTCATTATTTGAGTCCAAGCATTTGATACTTGTACAAGAGTACTGCCTGAAATAGAAACAAATGGCCCCCAACTTTAAATATATATTTATGTATTTTAAATCATTTACAGTTTTAAAGAATGAAAGATCAACAAACCGATCAGTGTCAAAACTCTCCTGTTAAGTATTCTCTCAATAGTTGTGACAGTTAACATGGGAAGTATAAGCACCTTCACTCCTTTAATATTTCATTGAAAAAACGATAAAAGTGTGCCATTAACAGCACATGCCAGGTCATATGAACTTATATTAATATTTATATTGTTAATCATGCCAATGTATCTGGATATTTTCTTATTTACACTTCACACTTGGTTTGTGCTTGTTTATAAACATGCATTACTTTGATACTTTGATTAAAATGTTGAATTACATACCTTTTCTCTTTTTCTTTATGTAAAACACTAGAATGATGATTAATATTACAATAAATGCACCAATTCCAGATATGATGATAACCAAGTTGAAGTCACCTTATAAAGAATGAGATAATTTTTGGGTTAATTTGAGGCTATGTTGTGCATAACTCATTGTTTAAAGCTTATTACTGAGAACATTCATCTTGTAAAACAGACATTACTTGTTTTTTCTGGACCATCTCTGTTACAGCTATTCATCATCCCAGTTTTACATATTTTATTTGTAATCTTTACAATGTTCAGATAATACAGATGGGAAATAGTGGCTGGACTGACATAAAAATGATCAAATTGAGACCGAAATTAAAAATAGTTACATGGGTTACAGGGGTAGGGCCATCTTAACGCATGGACACGCTGGGCAGTTGCCTGGGGGCCCCACGAGTATAGGGGCTCCATGCTAATCTATGTATGTTGTGACTTGCTGAGTGGTTGTGTAGGTAGGGGTTTCAAGTGCCTGGGGACCTATAATGTTGTTAAGACAGCTCTGTACAGGGGGTGTCTTCTTTGTCATCAGTGTTATGCATACATGAATTGATTTTTGAATAAGCAGCCAACAAAATACCCGCATCTGTGCATTAGGGATAGTTTGTTTGGACACAGACAAAGACTGTTATCATCTATGGAAGACAATGCTTAACAGACAAAAAGGTTAAAAAAGCATTAAGTGTTTTATAAAAGAAGTGTCTTATGAAGTAATTTTTGAACACAGAAATATGGCTAAGTTACTGCATGATTTCCAGAGCAGAGTGAATTTATTTTATGTTGTGGCTGATGAAACACATGCATGATTCCTTGTATAAATGAAATAATGTCTTAGGGGATTCCCAAGATTATGAATGATATTTCAGTTTCCTGTTTTAATAATACATTAAAAAGGTTATTTATGCCTAAGCATAGGTATAAGGGTCACATTTCAGTTTCGGTACTCATTGTAAATCCACTATTAACAGTTTATAAATATTTCATTAACTATGCTAATAAGAATAATAAACTATCATTAAAATAATATGACTTTTGAAATATATTACTTTTATTTTTCTTTTTTTCATATCATGTTAAAAAGGCTTATAATATGTTTTATAACATGCAGACTGTTAATAGTTGCTTATAATGGAAACATAATTTAAAGTGTTTTACCAGTGTGAGTAGCTTTTATTTTGCAAATTCTAAATAGGGATTATGCAAATATTGAATTATTATCATTTTTATTATTACCTTTGCAACTCTCGAGGATGGTTGCTGTTGCATTGTTTACAGGACTGGAGACAAGGCACGTGAAATTAATATCTTTGTCTCCAGGATGCAAGGACATTTCCAGTTGCTCACTCTGCCCATGAGCTATAATTTCTCCATTCTTTATCCAAGTATAATTTGTGGTTGTAACATTATTTATGTTGCACTGCAAAATTATTTTGCAGGTTCCTTCCTCTCTCGATTTTGAAACATTGAATACTATTGTTGGTAAGTCTAAAAAGACAAATAAAATAATTATGTAGAAAATAAATTCATTCTTGTAGCACAAGTATTTAACACATACATGACAAGCGTTGAAGGGATCATGTGAGAGGAGATACTCTGAAGAGGTGCTTAAGTTTATGAACAAAGATCCACACAAATCAATCTTCTCTTTCTCTGCTTTTGTAATAGCAACAGGCTTTCTTCAACATTAAAACCAAACATGCATGATTAAATAAATATAGTTTTTAATTACATAAGAGTAAGAGAAAATGGATATACTGTATGCACGTATATTTAGAAATGTGATCCTTGCGGAGTCAATGGAGGCTCTGATCAGGGCTCTCGAGAGACTGAAGGAGGAGTGTCTGGCCTTACGAATGTTTTAAACCAAAGATCCAAGCCTTAATGACCTCTTGGACACAGCCATCAGCAGTGTGTCAGTCTGCAGAGAGAGTGTCGACTGCATCATGAGGTTTACTTACCTCGGTAGCAATATCCAAGTCTCTGGTGAATCTTCCTATGAACTCAGTAGATGGATTGGGAGAACATGGGGGTCATGAGGTCTCTTGAAAGGGATGTGTGGCGCTCCCGATATCTATGCAAAAGGACAAAGGTCCAAGTCTTTAGAGTCCTACTGCTTCCTGTCTTGCTACATGGTTGCCCATGGAGTCCCGAATGAGGCATATTATCTGTATTGTGAAGGAGCGTCAGTTATGACACTACGGCAATGTGGCGCAATTCCCTGACGGCGATCTGGCTCGCAGGATCCTCATTGATGAGGACCTGATTGGTTGGACCAGGCCAAGGGGACACCCACGTAACACCTGGCTGCGACAGATCAATGGTCATTTCATTTCTGGATGGTGTTGACTGGACTGTGTGTCTGCCTGGGGGATTGCCAAACAGGATCCCAAGCTGTTTTGTTATGTGGTGGGTGCAGCAATGTACTATACCAGTGCATGCTCCCCAACCTGACCTGATAAATTATAAATCAAAGTTAGCTTGTGTTTTTATCCATTCTTCCATAGAGAAATACACACACTTAATTATGAATAATATCCTATCACTCATTTCTTGTCTAAAAATTAACATGGAATCATTCATTTTTCATTCGGGATTGGCTTTAAAAACTTTCATAGGAGATCTGGAGTCTTGATCACTATATGAATCTGTCCTAATCTAATTATACATTCTTTAGCACTTTTACCTTGATGGCGTTGAATTTGTTCACAATTCACCTACACTTGTGTACCCACCACAGCTCCCATGTGAAGATGTGCGTGTATGCCACACACTGCTTCAAACTGTTGCATTTCTGATGCCGCTCTAAATTAATGGAAGGTTAATTTAGTTGGCCTGTTGAATTTAGGAGAATTTCTAACAACTAAAGACACAAGGTATTACTTTCAGTAACAGGAAAAAACAATAATCCAAATACATGTTAAAACAGTTACTGGCTTTAACCTAATTATAAAGTTAAAAACAATGCAGTCTCAGATTTAAAATAGCAGTGTTCTTATGGTATTATTCCTGTCATCTCAAGAGGTGGGTGCTAGTCTTTCTCCATTGATTCATGGAGAGCTTCCTCGGGCACGCTTGGAAGGGCTTTCACCTCTCTTTGGTTTCTTTGTCCAGTTGCTTATTTCTCTCTCTTGGCTTTTCACACCATGTGCTTGCTGGCAGTACTGCAGTTACAGTCTTTGAGGTTTTAAATTCAGTGGTCCTCTTTAACTCACATTAAAATATATCTGCTGAGAAATTTGTGATTGGTTGACTCATTTATTCAGCCCAACAGAGGTGCTACGTTTATGTAATGTAGGCTTGTCTTGTGAGGTTGGACTTTATGCAGCACCAACCCAGCTGCGGTACTAGGAAACAGTTTAGATTAGGCGGGCTGCTCTAGGTTTTTGTATACCAGCACCCTAGGCAACAGGATTCCTGCTAAAACACAGAAGTTAACTAGTGCTTACAATGGACTCTAAAGGAAGGAGTGGATATTTTACCATTGTTTCTCTTGATCCACATAACCCTAATCTTTTGTTTGATGATTGGTACATAGCAAACCTACAATAGGGTCACTCTAATATCCTTCCACAATAAAACAGAGATTTTATTTTCTATAATGCTGCTTGGAGATGTGATCAGTAATGATCTATCTATCTATCTATCTATCTATCTATCTATCTATCTATCTATCTATCTATCTATCTATCTATCTATCTATCTATCTATCTATCTATCTATCTATCTATCTATCTATCTATCTATCTGCTATGAGCAAACCAATAACTTTCATAGCTTGATCTCAAAATGTATTAAAAAAAATAAGAGCCCTTGGTTCTAATCAAAGGCTTTCCTAGCCTTGTGGCATATCCTATTGAAAAAGCCCAGTCCAACATGAATGACCTGCTCTCAACAAATCAATTTAGAGTTACCAGTTTACTTAACCTGCATATCAAATTCTGTCCTTACAGAAAACATATGCCAACATAGCAGAATGCGTGAAGTCCAAGTTAACAGTAACTAGGTTGAGATCTGATAAGAATTCATCAATGGAATGGAACTACATTTCATGATGCCTCTACTACTTCAGATGTCTAAGGAAAATTCTGATTTCTCCATCTCTTCTCACAAACTTCTACAGGTGCACAGTGGAGTCCATCTTCACTGGTTGCATTACATCCTGGTATTCACATGCTTGGCTCAAATTCATAAAGCCCTGTAGAGGTGGTGAAGGTGGCAGAGAATATTACCAGCACAAAGCTGCCTTTTCTTCAGGACATATACAGCACTCACTGCCTAAGATAAGCAAGCATTATAATTACAGACCTCGCCATGCAACACAGTCTCCTTCTTCACTGTTCTCTTCCGGCAAATAGTACATATTCATTGCAACTTGGACTAGTAGATTTAGGGACAATTTTTAGCCACTAGTTGTAAGGTTGCTGATAAGTCAAACATACAGTAAGAATTCAAATAATTGAACATAACAAACAGTGTTTCTAAATATGTAATACCCACATATACATACTGAATATATATATATATATATATATAGAGAGAGAGAGAGAGAGAGAGAGAGAGAGAGAGAGAGAGGGAGTGAGAGAGAGAGAGAAAGAGAGAGAGAGAGAGAGAGAGAGAGAGAGAGAGAGAGAGAGAGAGAGAGTCACACTTCCTAGCTCTGCTGAGGTAACTACTATCACTCTGGGACAAGAGGGCACGCTAATGGCATCTGACTCTTCATTTCCACCCACAGCTCAGAGAAGACATCCAGTGAGGGCACCTGACTCTGTTCATGGTGCCCATAGAAGGCCCCGCCCCTTCCATTTGGGGCGGTATAAAACTAAATGGGCCCAGAATGAGTTGTCTCATTTTGGACCAGGAACTCAACCTTGTCAGACCTCTTGTGCAAGTCCTGACTAAGAAACCTTGATTAGTCTAGTGCAGCCATTATTTAAGTTATGCCATTATACACTCTTTTCTGTTGTTTTTGTTCATTCATTAAACAGGGTCACCTGGCTGTTGCCCCAGTTTTTACTGCTGGAGAATACACTACTAATTGTATTATTTGTTTATTTGTTTGTTTTCAACTCTTCTGAAGAGACATGGAAATACAAATTTCATTGTACTGAGTACTCATTACAATAAACTTGACTTGACATGAATAACTTTGGTTGCAAAATGCACTAGACTTGAGTGTCAAGACCAAGACATCAATCTAAAAATCAGATTCTTATTCTCCTGTTGATTCTATGCTATATTTTTGAATACAATATACCATATTTTCATAACATTACAGGAAAAGAAAATGTGATTTGTTTCTTACCAATCACCTGAAGATCAATATCAATAGTTGGAATCTGGTCTCCTGCTGATGGAAAGGCAACACGTTTGTAAACTCCACCATCCTCCTTCTTTAGATGTTTGATTGTTAAAGTCCAGCCATTGGTGGTCAGGTTTATTCTGTCCTTTAATTCATCTGATATTACACCTTGTGCATTGTTAGCAATAGTATTGTCATTTTTCATCCACATTATTTCAGCCTCTACTTCAGGAAGAGGTGTAGAACTTAATGTAATTAACCTTCCCACTATTCCAGTCACTATAATGGATGCACATGAAAACTCTGCAAATACAACTGTAACAGATATATAAATATATATTATAACTTTCTGTATTACTGCCTAATATATTGTTTAATTATATATATATATATTTATATATATATATATATATATATATATATATATATATATATATATATATATATATATATATATATATATATATACTGTATATATATATATATATATTGTTTTAACACATTTAAAGTTAGTGACAGACTAGGACATTCTACAGTTAATTTCTGCAATGAAGACAACCAATTGTTCCTAAGATCAATTTCCAAATACACTGTTGAGAAAAGCCAAGCAAAATGACACCTTTTATTGGCTAACTAAAAAGATTACAATATGCAAGCTTTTAAGGCAACTCAGACCCCTTCTTCAGGCACCCTAGTACTACAAATACACTGTTGAAATTCTTAATTTTTTTGTATGAAATGTTATTTGATTTTAATAAAATGTTAAAAAAAAGAAATTCTTAATTTAGTACAATGCCCATAGTGAACATAATGAATTTTATTGTCAAACATTGTGCATGATTATTTCAAAGTGGCTATTGTTAGACCTCAATAAATGAAACAAACCTTAGATCCAAAAATTCTTAAGAATGATAAATTAATTTCAAAGATACCATTTCTTTATAAAGACAACCCAGCCTATTTGTTTCTCATGCATGAGCAAATCAGCACTGTAAATGATATTCTAACATTCTCAAGTGCAACAAATCCTACCATTACCAAGCTTTTGGATTTAAACCTTATATTTGATATTATTGATCATAAAATTGTAGTTCACAGGATTGAAAATGCAGGTTAGGTGGATTGGCGATTCTAAATTGGCCCTTGGTGTGTGGGTGTGTTTGTGTGTGTCCTGCGGTGGGTTAGCACCCTGCCCAGAATTGGTTCCTGCCTTGTGCCCTGTGTTGGCTGGGATTGGCTCTAGCAGACCCCCATGATCCTGTGTTCAGATTCAGCGGGTTGGAAAATGGATGGATGGATGGAGGATTGAAAATGTAATTGGGCTTTCAGGCACATCTCTTGGTAGGTTTAATTTCATATTAAAAATTGTTTTGATTAAATAAAGACACGTGATGACAATGTTCCCTAAGTTCTGGTATCTTGCAAAGGTTAAGTGCTAGACCCAATGTTTTGGTCCTAGTAAGTGGCTCAATAGCTAGTGCTGCTCTCTAACAACCTCGAGTCCTTGGATTATATTATTGCCTGGATATTGTCCTGTGGTGTTATGGGTCCACAGCTCTTCCAGCAAAGGCTAGTTTGTTTAAAATAAATAATCACTGCGCTCGCGGCTTAGGAGGGGGCGTGGTGGCTGTAGTGAGCCGCA
Source organism: Erpetoichthys calabaricus (assembly GCF_900747795.2). Lineage (NCBI taxonomy): Eukaryota > Metazoa > Chordata > Cladistia > Polypteriformes > Polypteridae > Erpetoichthys > Erpetoichthys calabaricus. Next base: position 46,776,866 of record NC_041409.2, read on the forward strand.
GGGCGATCTGCGGTGTGGGCGTTTCTCACTTAAGTGCACAGGTGAGAGACTGCCCACATCCATGATTGTTCCTGTGGCTAATGTGCTGCAGCTGCTATGTCCCTCAGCATAAAGGGAAGCGCGAGCCGGTTAGAAGGGAAAAAGTAAAAAAAAGAAAAGAAAGGAAAGAGAACGGGAGGTGGCGAAAGAAAGCAGGAAGCAAGCAAGCAAGCAAAAGAGAAAGAGAGCGTCCGCCGGTGTGAGTGAGTGAGTGAGCGAGCGAGCAAAAGTAGGCTCGCAGCAGCTGAGCAGACAGCCTGGGGTTAGGCCAACACCCCGGGCGTACTAGTTGTTGTCGCTCCTGGAAGGCGGAAGATTCTCAGGAGTCAGGACTTGGGATGTGGTGTCCTCCGCTTGAGAGCCTTGGCCGTTGGAGGAATTCCCAGGTCACTGTAAGGGGGAGCTCACCAGAGCCAAGGATCGGAAAGGCGACTGACAGTAACAGTAGAAGTAGGCAGAAGGTCAGCTGCATTAAGAGTGTCTCGCCTGTTGCAGGGCCCGCATGGGAGAAGCAGGTGAGACGCTAACGCTAACAGAAAAGGAGTATCGGGCATGTCATTTGTTTTTTTTAAGACTGCTTCCTGAAGTGCGTTTTAACCTCGTTTTAAAGGATTGTTGTTTTTGTATTTTAACCTCCACATATTTCTTTTAATGGATTATTTATTTAATGAAGATTTTTGAATGCACTGCTGCACTTTACTTTGAACACTGTTTTGATTGTCTTTGAATAAAAGCACTTTGCACATTTGTTACATCATCCCCTTGTTCATTGTTATTGCCTCACTGTCTAGCTCATCGGTGACATTACCGACGGTGTTGGGTCCAAGGGCTCCCTAACAGCCGATGGGAGCATGGAGCTGAACCCGCATCGTCACATTTGGTGGCAGCGGTGGGATGAGCTAGCAGTGAGGACAGAAGAGGAGACAGAGCAGCAAGCGGGATTGGTGCCAGAGTTTGTAAAGGATCCACGTACCCAAGCCAGAGAAGGACATTTTAATGGATGGAGCTTTTTATGGATATTTATTTATTGCTGGTTTTATTTGTCTTTTAAAGTTCTTATTCTTTTAATGTCCTGTTTTAATGAAGGGGGGCTTGGGTTGATTTTATGATGGGATTGTTTTAGTGCTTTTATTGGTTTTTGTGTAGTGTAGAGTGGCCAAGCTGTGGACCTGGTCTCCAGTTGCATTGGGTTGGTAGTGGCGTGGAGCCTTCCCATGCAACTGGAGTCTTATGGAGGGTGGAATGTGGTGTTATGGGTCCACAGCTCTTCCAGCAAAGGCCAGTTTGTTTAAAATAAATAATCACCACACTCGCGACTTAGGAGGGGGCGTGGTGGCTGTAGCAAGCTGCAGGGCGATCTGCGGTGTGGGCGTTTCTCACCTAAGTGCACAGGTGAGAGACTGCCCACATCCGTGATTGTTCCTGTGGCTAATGTGCTGCAGCTGCTATGTCCCTCGGCATAAAGGGAAGCGCGAGCCGGTTAGAGAAAAGGAAAAGAAATGAAAGGAAAGAGAACAGGAGGTGGCGAAAGAAAGCAGGAAGCAAGTAAGCAAGCAAAAGGGAGAGAGAGCGTCCGCCGGTGCAAGTGAGCGAGCGAGCAAAAGCAGGCTCGAGGCAGCTGAGCAGAAAGCCTGGGTGTTAGGCCGACACCCAGGGCATAGTAGTTGTTGCTCCCGCAGAGTTTGTTTCGGGAAGGACGTGAGTGACCGGGAGACGGGTGACTCTCCGCATGATGCCGCGGATGGCAGCGGGAGTCTGGATATGGGATATGGTGTCCTCCACGTGACAGCCTTGGCCGTGGGAGGAAGTCCCAAGTCATTGTCTGGAGGAGCCGACCAGAGCCAAGGATCGATGAGGCAAGTCTGACAACAGTACCAGGAGGAGTAGGCAGAAGGTCAGCTGAAATGAAAGCGTCTCGCCTGTTGAGTAGCCCAGACGGGAGTATCAGGGGAGCTGCCAGGGTAACAGAAGAAGCACTGGGCTGGTCATTTGTTTTTTTTTAAGACTGCTTCCTGAAGTACGTTTTAACCTCGTTTTAAAGGATTGTTGTTTTTGTATTTTAACCTCCACATATTTCTTTTAATGGATTATTTATTTAATGAAGACTTTTGAATGCACTGCTGCACTTTACTTTGAACACTGTGTTCATTTATTTTTAATAAAAGCACTCTTTGCACATTTATACATCATCCCCTTGCTCAAATGTTATTGCCTCACTGTCTAGCTCATCGGTGACATTACCGACGGTGTTGGGTTCAAGGGCTCCCTAACAGCCGATGGGAGCACGGAGCTGAACCCATATCGTCACATGTCCATGTAGAGTTTTCACATGAATAAAGTACTCCTAAAGATGTACTGTACAGGTTAGGTTGATAGGCACCAGTAAATTGCAGCTTTAGGGCTTAGTGGGGGTGGCAGTATTGGTGAATCCTACAGTAGACTGGCAGACTGAAAATGTACTGGAAATGGGTGTGGCTGGAAAATGAGTAAATGTTTCACAGATACAATTTATAAACATAACTTCAATTTTCATGCTGGATTTAAAACAGAAATGAATTACTATATTTCCTTGGTTATGACTTGCCATTAATTAACCAGTCTCAGGCAGTGAATGAAATTTACTTGTTCTTAAATGGAAAGAAAATGAAGTTCTTTTACTGAGTTGTACAGTAATTCAGAAAATAGGAAGGCAATACTGACAGCTCAATTAGAAAATACAAACTTTACATTGCTTGAATCTACACATAAATGAGACATTACCTTTCACATTGATTTATCATTTATTTATATTTTTAAAATATTTAAGGTTAATTTTCTCTATCTAACAAATACTGTAAATATGTAAAAAGTGTTTTAAACATAATATGACAAGCCTACTTATGCAATACCTATCCAATATACAGTCAGAGGAAACTAAATTCTACCTAGCCAGTCATCTTGTCTCCAGTCAAATGGGTAATTCAAGGACTCACGCTTGCGTATGGACTACTTAGAATTACCAGTTCAACTAATGCACACATTTTTAAGATTTGGAAGTTTTTTAACAAGCAAGATTTATAAAAAGTGTATTTATTTGATTAAAATACAATAGTAATAATTCTTTATTTTCAGGCTGTTCAAATTGTTCCCTAAAGCCAATTCAAAACACAGCAGCACAGATCATATTAAAAGTTAGGCAAACAGTTAAATCAAGACCCATCTTTAAAATCACTTTTGAAATAAATATTGTTGTCAACTTAGTCCCTTTAATTTATGGACCTTCTTTATGCCTACATTGATCCTCTTTGTCTTTTGTTTTCTGGGGATCCAGACCAAGATCTCCTTAGCCTTTATGCCAGTGGCATGTGGGAGACTTTTATTAGGGATTTAGCAGGAGTAGCCAGGGATTTGCTGGGGAAAAGACATCATTGTCTTTGGGATTAGCCAAAACCAATCATAACAATTGGCTGATTTGCTGTTAACAAGCACCCTGCTTTCCAATGTGGGGTAGACGATGGGCCTCAGTAGTTGGAGGACACATTATCTCTACCAAAGGAATCAGTGCACTAAACTAAGGCCAGGGTATGACAGGATGAACTAAACCTTCTCCTGTTATCTCTGCAGACCAGCCGCGAGAAAACCTGTCTGACTCATCGCTGAAGACGTCACTTCCGGTTCTGGCACCTAGGCTGAAGTCACTTCCGGTTCCGGCACCTACGATGATGTCAGAAGAAGGCCACTTCCAGTTCCCCAATGTCACTTCTGGTTTTATCAGTTAAAACCGCCATCTTTCCAAACCTCAAACAGCTCATGTCTGGACTCCAACAAAGACACTTCTGTCTACAAAACCAAACTCATTGCAGTCAGGGATAATATACGGGTGGCTGCCCCAAACCTTTTTAAGTGTGTCAAGTCAGATCCTTTCACAATAAAAATATATATATTGTGGCGGACAGCCAGGTCCCATGCCCGGCAGGGATGCCCCTGCTGCATCTGTTCCGGGGGAGCAATCATGGGCAGCTCAATACCTCCCACGGGACACTTTGTGGCAGCCTCCCTGGCGGACAGTGATCCCCCAACCTGTCTCATGGCTCCATGGGCGATGGAGTCCTCCACAGCCTGGTTGGGGGCTCGGATGGCCACTAGGGGGAGCTGCATGGAGTCAGCAGCCCGGCTGGACGAATCTTCAGTCCCACCCGGAAGTGCAATTAGGACCAGGTGGTCAAGCACCTGGAACGCTTCCAGGTGGGCTATAAAAAGGGCCAGCCACTACCACTCAGGGGCCAGAGTCAGGAGAAGGAGGACTAAGCTTCAGGAGGAGTTGTGGTAAAAGGGAGAAAAGTGTGTGTACTGGTGCTTAATAGTGCTTGTGGACTGTGTATTGCCTGTGGGTCACGGGGAAGACGTGCACCCACGGGTGAAGAAAATAAAAGTCTTTGTTTATTTGGTACATGCCTCTGTGTCCATCTGTGTCGGGTCAGGCGCCTATATAGCACCTTGTTACACTGGTGTACCCGGCAGGACCCCGGTCCATCCATTTGGACCGGAACCTGGAAAAAATTTGTGTAACGGCCCGGCACAGCACCCAGAGAGCACATATAGCACAGCGCGGACAGCGCACACAGCACCGCAGCGCCAAGCGCACTCCCGAGGCAGAGAGTGTGCTCCATAAGAGTATAGCGCTGAGAGCGCCCTTTGAACTACAGCGCGGGGCACGCTCTCGATGAAAGCGCGCCACCGAGGCTGCAGCGCGAGGTACGTGCCTGCAGGACTGCCGGCGGACACGCGCAGCACAGTGCTGGGAGAGCGCACTCGCAGCTGCAAGCAAGCCCGCGCAGCACAGCGCACTGAAGAGCCCACTGAAGAGCCCACCTGCAGCAGAAGCCGCAAGACACCGTAGTAATCGGGAAAAAGAAAGCCAGGCGGACACAGAAGCCAGCCACCAGACGCCGCCATGCCAACCAGCACCACGGGTTGCAGCCAGAGGTAGGTGACAGGCCCAAGGGTGGGAAGGGTTTTCCGCGTTCGCGTCAGCCTACCTCCTAGACACCGAGGGACGAACCACCCGTTGGTGGCCAGACAAAGTCTGTCTGTGGCATGATGACGGAGAGAGCGAGGCTGGGCTGTGTCTTCTCTTCAGCCCGATTAATCAGCTGGAGGAGGAGAGCCCGGATGAGCTTCCTGAGGTGGTGTCCCTGCTAGAGGAGCAGGAGCTTCTCTCTGAAGCAGGTAAAGGGGGGGAGGGCGTGTGTCAGTTGCCTGCCGAGGAAAGTTCGCAGGCGGGAACAACGGACCTTCTCCCCGAACCTCGCAATTACCCGAACAGGCCTGCGGAGATCGGGCCTTGATGGCTCGCAGATTAACTTTTCTTGGGCTGCACGGGAGGTGCAATCTGTGCTCCTGCCCCTGCAGTCCTTGGTTAAGGTTTTTCAGGTCCTGCGGGAGACGAAGGAGGGACTGGACAAGACACTTGGTGCCCCGTTAGAAGCCATTACTGAATGGATTCACACACGTGGGGCATCACCCTCCAGCCTGCAGGACACAACAGCACAGGTAGGTGAAGCCTGGGCCGTAGAGGAAAGGAGGCGGAGCGCAACGGCTGCAGTTATGATCAGTACTGCTTGCCAGGCCGCTCAGCCCACTAGACAAGACGCCGCCGCGTGGACCGACACCGTGGCAGAGGAACGTGCGGAGAGGCAACTGGTGACTTGTCGACTGCCAAACAACTCCACCCCGCCTGCCGACACCGGTCTCGCGGTCGTCTAAAGGGGTGCAGACGACACAGGATCTCCCTTTTTCCCATAAGGGGACTCAGACTGTCAGTGCACCCCAGAGGAAGAGGAGGACCCGGACAAAGAGGTTGGGAACTCCTAACAAGGTGCAGCGTAAGCCTGTCGGTTTGATGGTGCCGGAGGGCTACGCTGCAGAGGGGCGGACACGTCTACAGCCCTCCTTTGAGTGGGCAAAGGGGCAGGAGTTTCCGGCCTGCTTCTGCTCCCACAAGGGTCGAACTGGAGGGGGTCAGTTGTGCCATAACTGTAGCCACGGTGGCCACGTCTGGAGGTGTTGTCCAGAGAGGACATCCGAGTGGCAGGGACGTCGGGGCAGCACCCCCAGACCTGTTTGTTATATTTTTACAGGGCGCAGCCGCGGAGCCAATGACGCCAACTCCCTGTCCTGGAAAGGACCAGCCCTCGCGGGGCAGGCCGATGATCCCCACAAGCCTCATCTGAGGGAGGGGCACTGTAGCGGACAGCTACTCCCATGGGCAGCTCAATACCTCCCCCGAGACGCTTGGTGGCAGCCTCCCTGGTGGATGGTGATCCCCCAACCTGTCGCATCGCTCCATGGGAGATGGAATCTCCACAGCCTGGTTGGGGGCTCGGATGGCCGCTAGTGGGAGCTGCATGGAGTCAGCAGCCCGGCTGGATGAATCTTCAGTCCCACCCGGAAGTGCAATTAGGATCAGGTAGTCAAGCACTTAGAACGCTTCCGGGTGGGCTATAAAATGGGCCAGCCACCACCACTCAGGTGCCAGAGTCGGGAGGAGGAGTACTAAGCTTCAGGAGGAGTGGTGGGAAAAGGGAGAAATGTTTGTGTACTGGTGCTTAATAGTGCTTGTGGACTGTGTATTGCCTGTGGGTCACGGGGAAGACATGCGCCCACGGGTGAAGAAAATAAAAGACTTTGTTAGTTTGGTACCTCTCTCTGTGTCCATCTGTGTCGGGTCAGGCGCCTATATAGCACCTTGTCACAATATATATATATTATAAAAAATCCTGGGACGAGACAAGACTTTTTCAAGAGATTTTTTCCAAGTCCCGCGAGACAAAACTTTGGCCATGAGATTTTTTCAATTCACACCCTCCTCTCAACTATATTCAACCACACACACGGTACTCTCACCTCTCATTCGTGTGAATGCTTTTGACAGACACAGTTCCTGCTCTCTCAGCTCTTATAAATTTTAACGTTTTCCTCACTTTAAGTCCTCAATTAAAGAAGACATATCATGTCCAAATCTTATTGAAGAATTTCATCATGAAGGGTTATCAACAGAAAAAATGAGTACACGGGCAATCCTAGCTCTGAAAAACGATGAAGTCAAACAAATTAACGCCAAAAAGATGATCGGTTACACTGCAAATTGGTTAAACGCATATAATAGACTATACTGAAACAGTTGGTGGTGATCGTGCGGAACATGAAAACACCAACTTACAGTATCCCAAAGAATATCTACAACCGTTAACAATATCCGGTTTTCCACCACACAAATTACGGTAGAAAGAAGGATGTATCCAAGAAAGGTAATGTAGTAAATCTTCCGCAGATAATATTAGACAACAAAGGAGATCTTGATATGCCATTTGTATTAAAATGTTAACAGTTTCCCATAAGAATAGCTTTTGCAAAGACAATTAAGAAATCTCAGAGCCAAACATTCAAAAAAGTAATTTTATTTAATTTTCGTGTTAATTTCAAAGCCAAACAGAACGAAATCATATTACACAACGAATAACTCTAATGCAACGTGAAACATAATTTACTTTCAAATTATTACATTTTACTATTTTTTAATATGGTTACTTACTCGCTGTAATGTAAAATAGTTAGTTCAATTATGCATATGTAAAAATTCCCATGAAAATAAAAATCTTTTTAAATTGTACATCTGCAGCCCCATATGCGAGCAGCAGAACCGCAAAAAGGCTAGCGTGTAGCACAGGCCCTGGGGTTGGCAAGCGAAGCGAGCAGGGGGCAAAGTCCCCTAAGTATATTAAAAAAAGACAGTTGGACTCTCTGTGCAATAATAAATGCTGTGTATTGTCACACACATGTGCTTGGGAAATAACTTACAGGTTTGCCTAAAAGTAATTCTACGCCAAACTCAGGGTTGGCACTGTCACCTAATGCCTCTAGTCTCACTTCTCCTCCAGATCCAGTCACTGGCAATGGGAAGAGAAGTGACATCACTTGCAGTGTTCTGAGCTCACCTTTTACACCTCACCTGCCTTTTAACTAGCTCCATCACTTTCTTGCCTCTCAGTTGGAGAATGAGTGAACCGATGGACCTCACAATTTTGGTGGCAAACTTGATGGAGAAGGTGCAGTCTTTGCAGGATCAGGTGGGCAATCAACTGATCCAACTCAATAAGTCAGAGGCTTGTCCGGTGACATGGATGGCTCTCCATAAAGAAAGATCATTTGGCCCCTCCTAGGTACTTGTACCACTCTATCCAAAGTAAGATGTGGAAATATATCTCCTCATTTTTGAGTATACAACAATCTGTCGTCAATGGTATCGCACTGAATTGGCACACATACTGGCCCCATTCCTGATGTGTGAGGCTCAGAGGGCTTATTATGACCTTGTATGCATGACTGTGGGTTAGCTGGAGAGTTAGTGTCAGGAGTGGATGGTTTAGCCAAGAGTGACTGGCGCACTCCCAAGCATTCAAGCTCTATGGGAAACTCAGAAGCTGGTTCAATCCAGTAGCCAGCACCAAAAAGAAGCTGGCTAAGATAATTTCTTCTGGCTATCTTGTAGATGCTCTTACCAAGTGTTTCATGCGACAGGTCCGCAGGCAATTGTAGGAGAACATGGACTTGCTAAGTGAGACCGTCAAATATCACTGGCTGGCAATGCAAGTCTACTGGTCAGAACAGCCTGAACTGGAAGCCTCAAATTGGTCGTGGCCAACACAATGAGCACAGCCGGTATGATATGGAGCCAAGTACACAGCCCAAGGACAAATCCACACTTTCTTTGCACTGTTTCAAGTGTGGGGAGGTGGGCTGCATCAACTGTCCATGCTTTGACTAGCTGATATACTGCAGCTGGACACAGGGAGAAAGATATTGTGCTATGACTTCTGCTAACCCTCCATCCATTTTAAGTACAGGACTGACAATCCCAGCCAACACAGGGCACAAGGCAGGAAACAAACCCCGGGCAGGGCGCCAGCCCACCGCAGGGCATGCACACACACACACACACTAGGGACAATTTAGAATCGCCAATGCACCTAACTTGCATGTCTTTGGACTGTGGGAGGAAACCGGAGTACCTGGAAGAAACCCTTGCAGACATGGGGAGAACATGCAAACTCCACGCAGGGAGGACCCGGGAAGATAATAATAATAATGCATTTTATTTATATAGGACTTTTTCCATGGTGAAGGAGCTTTTTAGAAAAATTTGTCCAGACCAGGCTGGAGCATAAAAAAATGTTTATGCTGTGCACCTCAGCAGTACCTGCACTGTCTGCAATAAGCACAGCACAGTCTGTGTCCTGTTTCATACACTAGTGCAGGCAGCATGCCAGGCATCTAGTTCAGTGCATGGCTGGCCTTCTCACTACCTTTGTGCTGTGCGGCTTGCATGACAGTGAGGCAGAGCTGCTTCAACTTCAGCAGTTAGCCACTGCTAGGACCAGAACTCACCACTTGACCTTCAAACGTGAAGCAAAGCCTGCCAGACAGACACACAGCTGGGTCCCAGTCCCCTCCTCCTCTTCACGCACAGCACTGCAGGGTGAGTGATGGCCGACCCGGGTGCAGTCCAGACTCCAGTGAGTCCATCCAGACAGCTTCCTCCTGTCGATGCCACCACCCACTTGTTCCTTGGGTGAGAGAGTGAGCCTGAGGAGAGGAGGTCATGGATGCAGGAGCACTGGCACTGCATCAGGGACACTGTGGCCACTACACTACTAGGGATTTTTAAACAATACATACACTCCAGGTAGGACATTATGCAGGGACACAAGAGATCATCTTAATTGCCTTGCAATGTTGAGCATTAACAGAGATGTGTCTCGGAATATATCATATGATGATGTTATAAATGATTTTGCTGCAAGAACTGTGTTGGGAGACACAGCAAACCTTCTTGCAAGAATACATATGGATGTGCTACTCTGGAGGAACTAGACTACATGTGCAACCTGATTCAGCTGCAGGTACCACCTCATGCTACCAGTAGTGACAAAGGAACTAACAAAATATAAAACTAGAGAAGAATCAGTCAGGAAGGATAAGGAAGGAGCAATTGTCTGTGGCCACCACATATAAAACCATTCCTTTTTTGGGGGTTGTCTTACTGTTGCTACTCCAGTTCACCTGTTGTCACTTTTACTTGTACCAAAGCAGGTGAAGATGATTTACAATTGTTTATGCATCCTAACTGGATAGATTGATATCCCTGAAGCTTAATTGACTTGGTGTTAGACTGTGATGATTAAGCATTCCCTTAATTTTTTTGAGTAGTGTTACCTGGTAGATAACCATCCAAATAATCAGACTGCGATTCAGACCTATGAATGTAATACTCCGATCTTCACCCTGTCTAGTAAGCAAACCAGCCACCATGGTACAACGTCAGAGACTTTGCCTCAGATGCTGACATCTGCTGTGTTGATTCCCATAAGGGGTAGCAAAGGTGCATACACCTTATAAGCCCCAATTAGAGTGAAACATGTGTCATGTATTCTTTGTATTATTTGGCAGGTACTGATTATGAATATATAATATGGGGAGGAAGAGGGATGAAGCTTGTTGGAGGAAGGATGAGGTGCAGAGACAGAGAAGACAAAGTTTTGTGCTTTTTGTTACAGTGTTGGCTCTGACCCCTTTCTTATTTGCAATGGTGATGGACAGATTGACAGATGAGATTAGACAGGAGTCCCCATGTACTATGGTGTTTGCTGATGACATTGTGATCTGTAGCGATAGTAGGGAGCAGGTTGAGGAGACCCTGGAGAGGTGGAGATATGCTCTAGAGAAGAGAGGAATGAAGGTCAGTAGAAACAAGACAGAATACATGTGTGTAAATGAGAGGGAGGTCAGTGGAATTGTGAGGATGCAAGGAGGAGAGTTGGCAAAGGTGGATGAGTTTAAATACTTGGGATCAACAGTACAGAGTAATGGGGACTGTGGAAGAGAGGTGAAAAAGAGTGCAGGCAGGGTGGAATGGGTGGAGAAGAGTGTCAGGAGTAATTTGTGACAGACGGGTATCAGCAAGAGTGAAAGGGAAGGTCTACAGGACAGTAGTGAGACCAGCTATGTTATATGGGTTGGAGACAGTGGCACTGACCAGAAAGCAGGAGACAGAGCTGGAGGTAGCTGAGTTAAAGATGCTAAGATTTGCACTGGGTGTGATGAGGATGGATAGGATTAGAAATGAGGACATTAGAGGGTTAGCTCAAGTTGGACGGTTGGGAGACAAAGTCAGAGAGGCGAGATTGCGTTGGTTTGGTCATGTGCAGAGGAGAGATGCTGAGAATTTTGGGAAAAGGATGTAAAGGATGGCTGGCGCCCTGCCTGGGGTTTGTTTCCTGCTTTGCGCCCTGTGTTGGCTGGGATTGGCTCCAGCAGACCCCCGTGACCCTGTGGTTAGGATATAGCGGGTGGGATAATGGATGGATGGATGGATGTAAAGGATAGAGCTGCCAGGCAAGAGAAAAAAAGGAAGGCCTAAGAGAAGGTTCATGGATGTGGTGAGAGAGGACATGCAGGTGATGGGTGTGACAGAGCAAGATGCAGAGGACAGAAAGATATGGAAGAAGATGATCCTCTGTGGCAACCCCTAACTTGGGCAGCCGAAAGAAAGAAGAAGATTATTCCTGTGTTTGTGTACTGTGCTTGTTGGTGGGAAATGTTTGGGAGAAGAGTTTCCCACAAATAAAAACCTGTGTGTTGCAAAATTTGTGTCTGTGTCTGTCTGCGTTAGGTTTGGGGAGCTGGAGTGCCTTCTGCAGGCCACTAAATATATAAAGAGAGAAGGTTAGACTCCCTATTTAAGTGGACTGAGGCCAGTTAATAATAAAACAGAAGTGGACTTTCTAAAAGGGAAAATAAATAGAGAGAGTCATGCTCTCTAAAGAAAATTTAAAAAGAAGCTAGGACCTTGCTAAGTGTTATCTAGAAAATAGGTTTAGAAAGGAGAGTTAGTCTCTTATAGGCTACAGCTGTGTTTTCCAAGTTAGATTTAGGCTTGTCTAAATTGCCATTATAAAGGGATCTAATTTTATTAGGCCATTAGAGTATAAAATTGATATTTATAATAAAGTATTTTTAATATCCCACTTACCATACTTAGTTTATAGTGGTGGCCGAGAAAACTTTTCATTCTCATGTTTTCATGCAGAAGCTATAAAAGTATAAAAGGCTTTCTTTACACAGTAGCTCGCTCAGACTGCTATTCTAGATTAATAGATAACAGCAGTAATAACCCTCGTGTATTGTTTAGAACAGTAGCTATTCTAACAAATTGGCTTTCTAAAGTACAATGCAAAATACCTACAGACATTAGCAGTGCAGATTTTATGAACTTCTTTCATAAAAAAAATTAACAATATCAGATCACAGATTTTAGTGTCACCTCACAAATTTAATACTAGATTAGCAAATCCTGTTTTATCTTGCATGCACCACTTTAGTAATTTTAATTTGGTAACAGAACAGACAATTATAACTTTAATTTCTAAAATGAAACCTACTACTTGTTCCTTAGACTCAGTACCAACTAAACTAGTAAAAAGCTCGCTCAATAGATATTCCATCAGCACCCGTTTGAAACATAATCAATAGCTCATTACTGAATGGTGCGATTCTTCATGAGCTAAAAGTGTCAGTTATTAGACCATTACTTAAAAAGTCAGAGCTAGATACACATATGCTTAATAATTATAAACCCATTTCAAATTTTCCTTTTTCCTCTAAAATACTTGAAAACAGCTTCAGTCTCACTTTACACTTCACAATTTATTTGAGAAAGCTCAGCCTGGCTTCCACACAGGTCAAAGTACAGAAACAGCACTCACCCGTGCTGTAAACAACAATCTAAAATCCTTTAATGAAGGAAATTCCACTGTAATTATGTTGTTAGATTCAAGGGCATCATTTGATACCACTGACCATTCTATTTCACTACAGAGGCTAGAAAGTTACATTGAGCTCACAGGCACTGTGCTTGCATAGTTTAGTTGTTTTTTATCAAATTATTGCCAGTACGTACAAAAATGTGTTGACAGTACTTCATCATTATACTCAGAAGTTAAATATGGTTTTCCACGGGGCTCAGTACTGGGACCTTTACTGTTTTCACTTTACATGATTCCATCGGGAACTATCTAAACATAGCATTAATTTTCACTCATATGCAGATGACACCCAATTATACCTTTCTTTTAGACCAAATGGCTTTTCACCGATGCTGCCCTTAATTATTTGTGTCAGTGAGTTAAAGGAATGGATGATTGAAAACTTTTTATCTCTGAATAAAGAAACAACAGAAATGTTATTTATTGGAGGGAATGATGCTGACCACACCAACATTCTGTCACTCTTTAACTCAGTTGGAATCACCATTAGTTTTACTGAATCAACATGAAATTTAGGTGTTATCTTTGAAACTAGTATGTCATTTAAAAACACACATTAAAAAATGATGCAAAACATTTTTTCCATCTTAAAAATGTTACAATATTAGGATCTTTTGAAAATATGAAAGATAGTGAGAAAGTAATTCATGCATTTATTTAGGATATATAGGATTGACTACAGTAATGCGTTATTCACTGGCTGTTCTAATCATTCCCTATGAAACTATCAGTTACTTGCTGCATAAAATGCTAATGCGAGAATTATTACATAAAACAAAAAATATAAGCATATAACTCCAGTTCTTAAATCCTTACGCTGGCTCCAAGTTTAGTTTAGGGCAGATTTCAAATTTCACCTTTTAACATATAAAGCCTTAAATGGTCAAGGACTTACTTACTTATCTGCACTCAACATTACCTGTAAACCACAGTTTTTAAAATTATGAAGGGAATTAGTCCAGTGGATTGAGACTGTTACTTTAAAATTAGTTAATCAAGAACACTGCAGTACATTTGAAAATCTGTGCAAATGGTGCAAATGTTGCCGTGCCTTCTTCACCAAAGCTTCCGATGTACTTGGATCAGGTCAGATCATCCATGATGTGGACACCAAGGCATTTCAAAGTGTCCATGGTATATACCTGAGTGAATACTGAGGGAGTGGTAGTGCTTCCACTGTTTTCACCAGTGTGACAGATTTTGCACTTCATCCAGGTAAGCCTCATTGTTGTTAGATATCAGGCTTACAACAGTTATGTCATTAGCAAACTTGACAATTATGTTAGATACATGTGCAGTTGTACAGAAGGAGTAACAGAACACAGCCCTGTGGAGCGCTGTGGATTTGCATATTGAATCTCATTGTACAATACAATAACAATAAAGGAATTCAATTCAGTTCAATAGAAGAGAGCACATATTTACAGGTGATGACGACTGGCTTCTAAGTCGATTTAGATTTCCAAGAGCTATCTTCTTAGATCTCTTGATATCATTTTTAAGATGAAATGCAGTAAAGAATGTATATTTTACATTACACAGATACATTTTTAACTTCATTTAAATAATGTATACTGTTAATAATTAAATGTGTGGATACGGTGGACAGCAATAGCGATGAGCTGGCTACCCGTTCAGGGATTGTTCCTGCATTGCGCTGTATACTTGCTGGGACTGGCGCGACCCTGGATGGATAGATGGATGGAATAATTAAACATGTACTACGAAGATATGTCAATGTTCCTTATAAGTATTGAAGAATCAGCGTTCTAAACTTATAGATGGCTTGACATGAAGAAAGGAAAGGAAGGGCAGCAATTGGGGGTCAATACAGTACTGAGACAGTACTGTTTCCATCCATCCATCCATTATCCAACCCGTTATATCCTAACTACAGGGTGAAGGGGGTCTGCTGGAGCCAATCCCAGCCAACACAGGGCGCAACGCAAGAAAGAAACTCCGGGCAGGGCACCAGCCCACCGCAGGGCACACACCAAGAACACACTAGGGACAATTTAGAATTGCCAATGCACCTAACCTGCATGTCTTTGGACTGTGGGAGGAAACCGGAGTACCCAGAGGAAACTCGCGCAGACACAGAGAGAACACGCAAACTCCACGCAGAGGGAGGACCCGGGAAGCGAACCCGGATCTCTTAATTGCAAGGCAGCAGCGCTACCCACTGCGCCACTGTGCCGCCCATCAGTACTGTTTCAATAAATTATTTCATCGAGGGTCACACACGGAGCAGCAAGCATCTTGCAGGAGGCAGGAACAATCTCTGGACAGGGTGCCAGCTCGACGCTACGACTGTGCCACCGTGTCCTCATGTTTTAATTCCTATCCTCATGAAAATGATATCAAGTATACATCTTAGTATTTAATTTGTTCAGAGAGCTGTAATATCATGAATTTAATGTATTCGGTGTCCTGTCTGTATAAGAAGAAGCCCGTTTAAGAAGCACATAGTGATTCACACACATGGAGTACATAGAAGAACACACAGAATATGAAACATTTAATGTGCTACTTTAGTTATGATGGGATTTGAGAAACTAGTAAATTAAACAATTTTAAAATAAAGTTTATGACGTTCTACTTTAATGAAAAAAATAACGTCATTAAAGTGAAAATTTCGAGGTTAAAGTTGACATTTCAAGCTTTTTTTCCCCACTATATCCATATTTTTTTTTCTTTTCTCTGTACCCTAATAAGCTTCCATATGACACTTGGCGGTGTGCTACGACTCTCCTTTTCATGGCAACTTTGAAATCTGTCCAATTCTTTTTTATTTCTGGCACTGTGCGACTTTCTGAAGTTAAACTTTCGAGTTTCTCCCTCTCTCTATGTCACTCGATCAACTTTCTTTTGTTGTTCATACCACTGCTTAAACCAACAAATAGTATGTTTTTCCATGCCTCCACTTAGTATTCGCTGAAATTCTTCTATTTTTCCCTACACTTTTGCCATTGTCTTTTCACAGAATACTGAACTTAAGAGGCTATTTATATTCATTTGTATATTCAAAGAGGTGTAATTCTGGGAGGAGTTGGGGTGGGGCACCAGGCATGTGCACATGCATTGCATTTCACGCTGACCAGGATTTATGTAGTGGAAGAACGTGGAAGTTGGCGTACGCACAGATTTATGTATCTGGATTTTTTGTGTGTACACACATTTCTGTTTTTGTCTGTACACCATGTTTTAGTGTGAATTCTACACACAGCATTATACATGAGGCCCATGGACACTGACACAAATAGATGAACCCAAACTAGCTTGGCCTGCAATAGACATGAAATCTGCAGTATTTATTTATATTCCTTGCTTTGTACACCAGTAAATACAAGGTATTGTCAATATATTAACAACCCAATTGTCCTTCATTCACTCAGAATATAGAACCAATGTAGGAAGCACTTTAAGTTAGAGAATATTTTATCTGTGGCACCTCTACATGATAACCACCTTTTTCCACTCTCTCAAACTTACAGTTTTTAATGTTTGGAAAACATATGGGATTAAATCATTTAGAGATTTGCATATAAATAATGTGTTTGCATCCTATGAACAATTACACTCTAAGTTTAGTTTCCCATCACCTCAATTCTTCTACAATCACCATTTAAAAGTCCCTTCCTTTTAAAGATCGCAGAGTACAGTGGGAAAAGGATCTCTTACTCAACATTTCAGAAAAGCAGTGGAAGGTAGCCATGCACAGAATTCACTCGAGCTCCATATGCACAAAGCATTTAATTATTCAACTTAAAAAAATTTTATAAAGCACATCAATCTCATTTAAAATTGTCCAAAATGTTTTCAGGGCAAAATCCAACCTGCGAAAAGTTGCAATCAAGCTCCAGCTTCACTACTGTAGACCACATGTTTTGGGCGAGCACCAACATAACATCATTCTGGACAAAAATTTTTAAATGCCTATTAGACAGCCTTTGTGTCACAATCCCTCCTAATCCATTAATAGCTGTGTTTGGTGTACTTCTAGATGGACTTAAAGTGGAGAAGGACAAGCAAATTGTAATTGCCTTTACTCCACTATTAGCACATAGACTTATTTTGATCAACTGGAAGAATCCTAACTCACCTCTGCTAAGTCAGTGGGTAACTGATGTTATATACTATTTGAAATTGGAAAAAATCAAATTCTCTCTTAGAGGATCTGTTCAAAACTTTTTTAAAACCTGGCAGGATCTAATCAATAATATTTTGGAATAAGCACCTATATTTTGGAGAAAGACTCCTTTCCTTCTTTAATATTCTCAAAGGTTTTACTCTGGCTGTTGGCCTTCTTCTCTTTGTCATGGGTGGAGGTTGAATTGAATTGAATTTTGTTAAGTTTGACTTGACTGTATGGAATGTTACATGTTTTTAATCTACTCTCTATCTATAAAATCCTAACCCTAAAAGTGCAACGATTTGTGTGACAGGGCGGCATGGTGGTGCAGTGGGTAGCGCTGCTGCCTCGCAGTTAGAAGACCTGGGTTCACTTCCCGGGTCCTCCCTGCGTGGAGTTTGCATGTTCTCCCCGTGTCTGCGTGGGTTTCCTCCCACAGTTCAAAGACATGCAGGTTAGGTGCATTGGCGATTCTAAATTGGCCCAAGTGTGTGTGTGCATACCCTACGGTGGGCTGGCGCCCTGCCCGGGGTTTGTTTCCTGCCTTGCACGCTGGGATTGGCTCCAGCAGACCCCCCATGACCCCGTAGTTAGGATATATGGATGGATTTATGTGACATTTTTTGTCACACTTTAAATTGGGCTTATTTTAAAACCTACATATATATGTTTGGTATCATTCTTTTCAGAATTTATTAAACTTCAATGTGATGTTGTTAGATTTTCAGATTCTTATTCCGTTTTTAAATTATAAACTAAAAAATATCAAGAACTCACGTCCTGCGAGATGAGACTGTGCCAAAAGATCTAACCATGCCCGGGGCCGGAAAAAAAAGACAAAGAGTAGATGACAAAGACAGCTGCTGTACAGGCTTTTAAATGTTCAAAACGCTGTGCGAGATGCAGATCACGCGGCACAGCAGTAGCAGCAAGCCAGCAGCTGATCGAGCAAAGAGGAGATAAAAAAAAAACGGTATTTGTTTCCCATTGTATCACCGTTTAAGAGGGGGTTTCAGAGGAGCAACCGCGTCTCCTTGGCATGCGCTCAGCCCCCCTCTTCACAAAGCAAGCGGCAGAGACACAAAGTGGCTGGCGCATATTGCAAGCTGGGGGGGTTGGCGAGTGAAGCGAGCATTGGGGAACCCCCTAGTAAATTCAATAAAAGAAAAAAAATGTAAAAAATAATAAAAACAAATTACACAAGCAAAAGATAATCTTTATAGCTTGCTAAGAATGATGATAAAAAAGATATTAAACAAACAATATGACTTAAGGGACTTACTTTAAAGTACTATATATACAGTCAGGTTTAAATACATACAGTATACCGGTTGGTCTTACGTCCAAATCTATTTGCGGCTGGTCCATCGGAACCAAACATGGTTGTAAGTCAATGACTACTTGTGTAAAGGTCTGACAGACACGAATGATGTATGGTTAGGCCTTGGTTCAAACCATTTTCTCAAATAGAATTTAGTTAAAACAGTATACCTTAACTAGATTAATTGGCTGTTCAGTCATTTAGTTCTGCCAAAAACTGCTGCCAGTTGAACTTTTTCTCTGAAAATCAACAGAACTTTTTCTGGACTGGAGTATAGTGATACCATTAATCTTCATGTTTCTTGCAACATGCCAGTCTCAAACCTGATACAACAAGATTTTTATTTATCTAATTTTTGTCTGAAAGCTAAATCTAAACAGTCATTTTATAATCATTTGTATCCCGATTAATTCAATTAGTCGAACACTAGAGTACAAATGATAAAACTAATTTGAAATTCAGTAAATAAAATCTCAGACTTTTAAATTGTGAAAGAAAATCTCCAAAGCTCCCTGACTAACAACTTATTCTTGGTAAATTTTCATAATCACATGGGCAACAAAGTAGTCCTTTTGACTAAAAAAGTATAAATACAAAGATGAAAACCCTCAAGAGATATTTTTCTTAATGTGAAAATAAAATATTGCATGAATTAAACAAGCATTCACAAATAAAAACAAATTCAACACAAGTCATTTGTATTTTCTATTTAAATTCAACAAAATTCACCTTTTTTAGCAAAAGAGTGAAGCAAATTGTGCTAGTTGAGAACAACTGCTGGCATTAAGACACATTGTGCAGACATGCTGAGAAAGTCTGAAACAAGTGAGTAGACACCACAAGTGATAAAGACTGACCTCAAGGAAGAGACACACCAAGACACCGGAAACAGTGAGCCCATCAGTGAGAAAAAGTGAGCACAGCATGCAACAAATCAAAAGAACCAATGATACTCCCCGATTAAGAAGAGGAATATTTTACAGTTTCTCAGATGACACGTAAATCAGAGACATTTGCCCTGCCATGTTTTCATGACAATGATACAGCATACTACAGCATTCAGTGTAAAATGGTAATCAGTGTGAGACATGCCTTCCCATTGCATGCAGATCAGAATGCAAAATGTATTAAAGAGAAATATCAAAAATGAGTGTACTTTAAACAGTAGAAGCTCATAGAACGTTATAGATTATTGTATTTTATAGTATTCAAGGCTATTAGCTGTTCTGCAACACTCTTCAAAAAGAATTTCCCTCAAATTACTAAAAATTAGTAATTACAAAAATGAGTGTGAGTAAATTTTGGTCTGTGTGATATGGTTCTTAGTTTTAATCCAAAAATTGTCTACGCTTGGTTAGGTGTCTCTAACTGGTGAGGAAACGTAAGTGTGGATGCATGTGTAAAAATACTCTACAATATACCAGTGCCCTATCCAGAGCTGATTGCTGCCTTCTGTCAAATTCTGCTCTGGTGTTCACAAACTTGAATTGGATTAAAGAGGTTAGAAAGTAGATGGCTAGTAACAGATGTAAGAAATAGAACATTTGTGTTTTAAAAGTCTAGAAGCAGGAAAGAAAAAATATTATGCTGGCTTAAATCTGGAAAACAAAATGGACTTCTAAGATCTAAATTGATTGTACAACTTAAGCATATGTCTGCTACTATCAGTGGGGCTTCTCAGTCTTGATTCTATGGTAGGGTTTACTATGAACTGATATTATCTTTGTCCTTTTATGCTCTTTCATTATCTACACTTTTAAAGTCCTCATGTTCCTAATGTTGCTATCCTCTCCCATCTGACAAAAAACACATCTGGGAATAAAAAATATAGTCATCAATTTTGCCCACTGAGATAAACAGCCTTGGATATTAACTGTTGGAGTGTAAGTATGATGCATGTGGCTAGAAGAGATAATTATAGTTTAAAATTTGGGAAAACAAGAGTGGTTATTTATTTATTTAACAAATCAAAAAGATATCAATAGGCCAAAAGGAGGAACAATAAATATGTGACTACCCCTCGCACAACATCCCATGTTCCATGTCATAACCAGCAGGAACCACGGCAGCGCCAACTGACCACACCACTATATTAGCTTGTTGTCCTCCTTCAGGGAGACCACCACAGAGTAACCAGAGAAGAACTTAATATGGGTACCAATTAGAAAATTTCCAATATATGGTCTACTGGCATAATTTAAAAACCTGACTATAAGAACGCAGTGCTTAGAAGAATTAAATTGTTTCAAGTGAATCATGTGAGCCCTTTCCATGCTGGAAACCATTTTGGCCTTGCTCTGGAGGGATAAGTAAGTGCAACATCCTTCACAGAGTTTTTAGGAATGCCTTCAAAACAAAATTTGGTTTGTCAACTTTAATTTAAATGCAACAGATCCATGCAAGGATCCAATATTCGTACCTTGCTATAAAACACAAATGGTGCGTTTCATTTTAATATGGGAATGCTAAGACTTTGCTAGCAATTTCTGATCTCTCTATTCATTAAAGTAGGCTTGCATAGGCATTTAAGGTGTTTGCTCCATGAGGAAAATTATCATCATTTCCTATTAAGAAGCATGCAGGGCTTGAGGATTTCTTTAACACTTCAAAGACTTTGGAGCAAGTTCTACTGGCAGAATGAGACATCTTGAATTTCATTTAGATAAGTGAAATGTGTTGACCCTTAAGCACCCTATTCAGAAATTAGCAGAATACTGCTAGGCAGGTCAAAAATTGTGGGGAGGTCAGTACACAAGCACAAAGCTGGCATGACCAACAGGATGCCAAGTGACCTCCAGGTTTCAGTGGTTCATGACACCTTGAACCTTTGGTCAGTGACTGGGTTGAAAGGCAATACTTTGAAACCACTATTAATCAGGACCATGGCTATGATGATCCTTAATGTTGAAAATGACATATGATAGTGCCTCAGGTAAGACTTCAATGAAGTGCTACAAAGGGTAAAACTTGTACAATCCTCATAATAGAAAAGACTGTTCACTTTCTTCATATATAGTAAAACAAAGCAACTTCAGCAGACACTATCCCATCATATATAAAGAGTGATCACGCCAATCCTACTATCTATATACCAGTTTCCTTAGCATTTTAAGTGGGAAAATAAATGTCAGAAATCATTTAAGACAAATTTGTGCAACACAGACCAATAGTGTATTCCATCCATCCATCCATCCATCCTCTTCTGCTTATCCGAGGTCAGGTCACGGGGGCAGCAGCTTGAGCAGAGATACCTAGACTTTCCTCTCCCCAGCCACTTCTTCTAGCTCTTCCAGGAGAATCCCGAGGCGTTCCCAGGCCAGCAGGGAGACATAGTCCCTCCAGCGTGTCCTGGGTCTTCCCCGGGGCCTCTTCCCGGTTGGACGTGCCCGGAACACCTCACCAGGGAGGCGTCCAGGAGGCATCCTGATCAGATGCCCAAGCCACCTCATCTGACTCCTCTCGATGCGGAGGAGCAGCGGCTCTACTCTGAGCCCCTCCCGGATGACTGAGCTTCTCACCCTATCTTTAAGGGAGAGCCCAGACACCCTGCGGAGGAAACTCATTTCAGTCGCTTGTATTCGCGATCTTGTTCTTTCGGTCACTACCCATAGCTCATGACCATAGTGAGGGTAGGAACATAGATCGACTGTAAACTGAGAGCTTTACCTTACGGCTCAGCTCCTTTTTCACCACGATGCAGAGCACTCATCACTGCGGATGCCGCACCGATCCGCCTGTCGATCTCACGCTCCATTCTTCCCTCACTCATGAACAAGACCCCGAGATACTTGAACTCCTCCACTTGAGACAGGATCTCGCTCCCAACCCTGAGAGGGCACTCCACCCTTTTCCGGCTGAGGACCATGGTCTTGGATTTGGAGGTGCTGATTCCCATCCCAGCCGCTTCACACTCAGCTGCGAACCGATCCAGAGAGAGTACATAGTAGACATAGTATAGAGTATATAGTATAGCATATAGTATAGAGTACAATCGTGTATTTATCAGCAGTCAATATGGGTTTATATAATAATCAGGGGGTGCATTCATTATTATTTGTCTTAATATTCATTAAGCTTTTATTAGGATGCCACACAAGAAGTAAACATTTAAATTAATTGACATGTGACTTAAGAAATCAGTTTGTGAAAGGGTGCACATTTGGCTTAAAAAGAAGAAACAATGAATTACAATTTTGGATATATTTTTGAATTACAGTGGACCCTTGACTTACAAACTCAATTCGTTCGCGAGGGCTGGTTGTAACTCAAATTGGTTGTAAGTCAAGACTATTATTCCCATAAGAAATAATGGAAATACCCATAATGCATTCCGAACCTCTCGCAGCAACACTTACTTAACCTTTTCATGATAAAAAAGGGTTGTATAATGTGCATAATTTACCAAAAACACCAATAATTTTTCTAATGTACTAACCAAAAAGTTATAAAAAGTGCCTAGCCTACGAGAAACAACAATTTCATACTGTACTCACCATTTAAGTTGACATCTTTGGCTTGAGGAGGAGAATGAAATGGAAGGTGGTTATTGTTTAGAAGGACAGCTCCCTTCCATAAGAACATCAGGACTCTGGCTCTCTGGTGTCCTTTCTCACCTTGGGAGAGGCTGTAGCCCACTAGGACCTGCTTCTGGCTCACTAGGTCTCAACCTTTTCGGAAATAAAAACTGGTCTAAGGTTGTCTGTCTCTGTCTTTTCTTCAACACAGTTCTGTAGTATACAGTATGACATTGTCATTAAGCAAGTTAATGCAACGATTAGCTTTTTCTCTGTCTGATTGGGTCTTCTCTACAAATGTTTGTAGCTCTGTCCATTTTTTCAGGATGTCCTTTATTTCAGACAAATATTTTCTTTGTAAAATCGTCAAGATGGTGGATTTTGACATGCTGTACATATTAGCAAGATCGGTCACATGAACACCACTTTCATATTTCAGCACAATTTCCTTCTTCGTTTCGATTGTGATCGCTTTCTTTACCTTCATTACCTTCTCTTTCTTCCTTAGCTTCTTTTCTAGATTTTTTGGGGCCATTTTGATAGCAATTATCGAAATAAATTATATAAATCACTGCACTGACCAAAATTTCGTCCACAACAACACATATCTGGGCTCCAACTGACGCTTACGAATGCTCTCGGCTGTTTGTTTACAATCGTACTAGCGGATACACATGACCGCATTCGGGTCGTAACTCAAGACATTGGTCGTAATTCAAAGCAAAAATTGGTCGTAAACCAAGTTGTTTGCATGTCAGGCTGGTCGTATATCGAGGGTCAACTGTACTTAATGTTAAAAGTGGTGTCTAAAGGTTGGTGCTCATATAGAAGCTGTTTTTAATTTATATAAAATCATCTTGATAAAAATGCAACTAAACAAGCAAGTTGAGTCTGTAGAATGCATAAATCTAATCCAACCACATGTGGACAAGAACAGATTTCAGGTGAGAACATTATAGAAATCTACACAAGAACAGGCCATTCAGCCCAACAGAGCTCGCCAGTCCTATCCACTTAATTCTTCTAAAATAGCATCAAGTTGAGTTTTGAAAGTCCCTAAAGTCTTACTGTCTACCACACTACTTAGTAAACTATTCCATGATAAACTTCCTAATGTTTGTGTGAAATTTACCCTTAATAAGTTTCCAACTGTGTCCCAGTGTTCTCAATAACCTCATTTTAAAATAACAGTCTCAATCCACCATAATAATTACCTTCATAATTTTAAACAATTCAATCATATCTCCTCTTAATCTTCTTTTACTTAAACTGAAAAAGGCTCACCTCATTTAATCATTCTTCATAAATCATTCTCTGTAGCCCTGGAATCATCCAAGTCACTTCTCTCTTGACATTTTCCAGGGCAGCTACATAGCCTTTTGTATCCTAGACACCAAAACTGTACAGTACTCCAGATGAGGTCTCACCAGTGCATTATAAAGCTTCAACATAACCTCCTTGGACTTCTACTCTACACACCATGCTATATAAACTAATATTCTGTTAACCTTCTGAACCCTGTGGCAGTTGATACTGTCAAGTTCACTACTATTCCTAAATCCTTCTCATAAGGTGTATGTTTGATTCTCAGACCTTCCATTGTGTATTCAAACCTAATATTTTACTTCTTACATGTAATAATTTACATTTACTGACATTAAATTTCATCTGACACAAATCTGTCCAAGCCTGTATGCTGCCCAAGTCTCTCTGGAATGATATAACGGATTCTCGATTATCTGACAATCCACCTAGCTTGTATCATGTGTAAACTTAACCAGCTTGTTACTTATATTCCTGTCCAAATCATTTATATTTATATACATATATATTAAAGATAGCAGCGGCCCTAGCAGTGACCATTTTGAACACCAATTTTAACTTCCAAAAATTCTGATAGGGTTCCTCGCATCATCACCCTCTGCTTCCTGTGTCTGAGAAAATTTTGCACCTACTGTATCTATAAACAATACCCTGAACTTCTTTTAGTCTGATGCCCAGCCACTCATGAGGCACCTTATCAAATGGTTTCTGAAAATCAAATTAAATAATATCATATGCTTCACTTTGATTGTATCCTTTTGTTGCTTCTTCATAGAATTCCAGTATATTAGAAAAACATGACCTCCCTCTTCTTTACCTACGCTGACTGTTCAGTAAAACTCTTGTTCTTGCCATGTGCTGCTCAATCTTTCCCTTAATAATTCCTTCCATTATTTTGCCTCTGATGCATGCTTAGCTTATTGGCCTGTAGTTGCCCAGTCACCTTTTTTTATACAGAGAGATAATATTTGCCATTTTCCAGTCCTTTGGAATTTCCCCAGTGCAGAGTATCTTCCTAAAACTATGTGTCAAGAGTTTATATATGTACTTGCTATCATTCTTAAGAACTCAAGGATAAATATAATATGGTCCTGGTAATTTGTTTGATTTCAACCTTTTTAATGTAAGCAGTACTTCTTCCTTAATAATTTCCTAATCCCTCAGTACCTCCTTAATAGTCGTTTTACCACTAGCAGGTTATGTACTTCCTCACATGTGAAGACCTCACAAAAAAGCAAGTTTAGAGCATCTACTATGTCACAGTCTGTATTTTTAAAATCTCCTTTACTATTATTGATGCAATTCACCTCCTCATTGACTGTTCTTTTATTAATTGTTTTGTCTTGGTAGAGTAATATTACTATTACTCTATATTTTACTCTACTTTCCCCTTTTGTATTATTAATATGTAGCCTTTGTCAGAATGCCTCAAATCTCACACACAGCACTGTTTCTAAGGTATTGTACCATACAACTTCTCCCGACCTTCCCTTTCAAATCTATAACCTCAGGCAATTAGGTTTAGTAAAAGACAAGGAGTTAAGTTACAATATAAACAATGTATTATTGATAATATTCATAAATAATAACAATATGCAAAGTACATTTGAATTTCAACCATACAACCTGATAAATAGTGATGTGTAGTTTGAGGTGGCACACAGACTTGTTAGTTACTTAAAATGTCTCTAGTTAAGGCATCATTTGTGGTCAGCTTTCTTCAGATCAGGCCACATGCCTGTCTCAATATGACTGCACAGTTCTGCTCTTCATTATGCTGTCCTTTTCAGTTCATGGTGTGAGATGGTCTTACAGCAGTTTGGTAAGAGAGAGAGAGAGAGAGAGCTGGGTAAAGCAATCAAATTTATAAGTATTCTGTCCAACCCCTATAGCCAATAGGGCGTCATAGTACTTAAAAGCTTTTGATACAAGCCAATTCCAAACAGCCATACTTCAGACCAATGGGGGGATAGAACACCTTCACACCTACCCCAAACCATATGTTAAGGTAAAGCTTGGCAGTTAGGCAGCCTAGCCTTCCTATGAGGGTTGACAGACTTCAGGGAAACATTTACCAAACTTGTTTGAAGCAGTTCCCCCAACTCTGTCGTAAAATTCACTTTCCTGACTTAGTCCTTGGGGAGACATGAATGCTTCTCACTAATGTAACACTAATATTACATTGCTTTGCCTAAGTTACAAATAAAGAGATACAAAATATTTATCAACTTGTATGCAAAATTTCACATCACAAAATTAATAAATTATGTAAAGAATCTGTTTTGGGTCATCTTCTACCTTATCTGCTATATTCCTCTATAAATGCATTTTAGCCTCCCTAATATGCTTCTTAAAGGTTGCCCTCATGTTCTCATATGCTCTGTGATTCACATTGGAGTTAATAGACTTATACACCTTAAACAGCTTTTATTTCCTTTGCAGCTTCTTTTTCAACTCTATATTATCCCAATGCAGAGTTTTTTTTATTTCCTACTAATTCTAAATATAGGTATGTACCTGTGCTGCATTACTTATAAAATGTTTTTAAACCTGTTCCACTGCTCCTCGACTGCCTCCACACTTAAAAGCTTATCCCATTCTATCCTCCTTCGACTTTGCAGAATCTTCTCTAAATTCACCTTATCTAAATTAAACTTAACAGTTTCAGTCTTTTCATCAACACTTTTCCAAAATACAGAGAAATATACTGTATTTATTACTGCTCACTTCGCTCGCCAACCCCCATGGACTGCGCTACGCGCCAGCCACTTCGCGTCTCTGCTGCTTGCGTATGTGGATTTCACATTCACCAAACAGCAAATCTGTTCATTCTCGCAGATACACCTCTTCATTCGGAAGAAACACTACATTTCCCTGATGGCAACATGAATTAGATGATCTACAAGTCTCCAACTTAAAGTTTAAATCCGAACAATATTTTCGATCTCTGTTCGCTGTTCCATTATTTCACCGAGTAATAATTTCTGTTTGTTTGCGCTAATGCGATCTTTACTATCATTTTTTTAAGACTTTCAAATTTTAACACTTCCATTATCTCTAACCTGCTCTGCATGTGTATCCCGCCAACGTTTTTGAATTCTTTACAACGTTCTACTTTGTCATCTACTCTTTGTCTTTTATTTCTGGCCCCGGGCGTGGTTAAATCTCTTGGCACAAAGTCGCGTATTGCGGGACGTGAAAGTATCTCTCTGAAAAAGTCACGTCTCCTCTCAGGCTAAAAAGTCTCGTCTAGTCCCAGGATTTTTTTATTTTAATAGAGAGATGTTATGGTCACTTGACTCAATTCCACCCTGATTATTACAAAATACTAAATCCAGACAGGTTCCCTTCCGTGTTACTGATTACTGCTGAAAACTTTTGCTCTTTTTCTCCTCTACTTGCAAAGTTATCTCAGTTAATATTTGCATAGTTACAGCTCCCCATGAGTATAATATTCCACTGTAAACCTTTTTAATATTACTAAAAAGATGTGCATTGAAATGACTGTTTGCTTAGGTCAGTGTATAAAACACTTCTAAAATAAGATCTCTTTCCCTAATGCTTTCCAGACAAAGCCAGATGTCCTCACTAAGGTGTGGCTCGTTGTCCATCTGTAGAGGACATGCATTTATGTTCTCTTTGACATAAACAGCAACCACACCTACTTTTCTGTTCTATCTATCCTTCTTTAAAATGTGTATCCCTCTATGTTATACTCATCCCCATCTTTATAATTTAGCCAGGTTTCTGTTATTGCTATAATATCATAATTATGCTCCGGTATATACAACTCCAACTCACTTGTTTTATTTTTGGTACTTTTGGCATTAAGGAAAGCTACTTTTAAAGTGTTACTCATTTTACTTTTTTTAATGTTGGATTATTTTTATTTTTACACTATTGTCTATTCCTTTAGGTACAGTTCTAAACCTGTCCTGTCCTAAACTCTGTGCCCCACCCCTATCCTAATTTAAACAACCTTCGACTAATTTACTCATATGCCTCCCCAACACAATGATGTCAGTTCTGCTCCTCAGCCCGGCACCTAACTCTTTAAATTTGGATTGCAAAAATAACAGACTACCCGTATGTATGTCATTTGTTCCAACATGGACAATGACATCTGGATCCACCCTTGCTCTGGCCAAGAACCTATCCCCATTCCAGGGAGGTCTCCCACCTGTGAACCTGGAAGGCAGCACACTGTGAGACTCTGTTCTGGAGCAAACCTGGGATTCAGTCCCCATAATGATTGAGTCCCCAACTATCACTGCCTTTCTCTTTCTAGGAAATGTTTTTGAGGTGGCCTGTTGGGGTTCCTCATGCCTGCCTACCACCTAAAAGTTTTCAGAGACACTATCTAGCTCAGCAAGAACCTGAAAATGTTTTGCAGCGTTTGACACCATTGACCATTCTTTTTTACTGCACAGGCTAGAAAATGATGTTGGGCTTGCAGGCACTATAATTGCCTGGTTTAGCTCTTATTTATCAAATCAATTCAGCTACATACAGAAATGTGCAGACAGTACTCCATCATTATACACAAAACTGAGATATGGTGTCTCACAAGGCACAGGAATGGGACCTTTACTGTTTTCACTTTATATGCTTCCACTGGGATATATCATTAGAAAACATAATGTTAATTTTCACTCATACATAGATGACACCCAGTTATTACTTTCTTTTAGATCAAATGTAGTTTCTCCAATGTTGTCTTTAATTAGTTGTGTTAGTGAATTAAAGGAGTGGATGGATGAGAACTACTTGCCTTAAAATGCCGATAAAAGAGATGTTAATTATTGGAGAGAATGATATTGATCGCAAAAATATTTTGTCATCATTTAACTCAGTTGGAATCACCATTAATTTTACTGAATCAGCCTGCAATCTGGGTGTTATCTTTGACTTTAGCATGTCATTTAAAGCGCACATTTCAAAGCTGTCTAAATCATGTTTCTTCCATCTTAAAAATGTTGGGAACTTAAGGTGTTTTCTAAATAAGCTGGATTTTGAGAAATTAACTCATGCATTTATTTCTAGTAGGATTGACTATTGCAATTCAGTGTTCACTGGATGGTTCTTTATACAGCTTCCAGTTAATCCAAAATTCTGCTGCAAGAATTATTACAAGAACAAGAAAATATGAACTCATAACTTAAATCCTTACACTGACTCCCAGTTAAGTTTAGGGCAGATTTCAAAATCCTCCTTTTAACATATAAAGCATTAAATTGGCAAGGTCCGGCTTACTTGTCTGAATTTTTCATGACTTACAAACCAGAATGTACATTAAGATCTCAAGATGCCGGTCTGCTTATGATTCCAAGTATTAATAAAATAACAATGGGAGGTTGTGTTTTTAGTTACAGGGCCCCTAAATTGTGGAATGGTCTGCCTGCTACTATAACAGATGCTATTTCAGTCTCAGCTTTCAAACCCTGCCTGAAGACTCACTACTTCAGTTTAGCATATCCTGACTATAGCTGCTGATTAACTGTACAGACTGCATCTCTGTTGTTGGTCATTAGCACTAAAATATAAGTAATATGATAGCTATAATTTGTTACTAATCCTCACCTATTCTGTTTCTCTTCTAGGTACTCAAATGTGGCACTTGGTGTCACTGCCCACCTGCCAAGTTGTTCTGCCTGCCTAAGGTAAAGTCATCTCTATTGGAGGATCACACCGTCTGGACCCTTAAACTCTAGTAATATTCTCCCCCTTGACTGTTTGTTGTTTGTCATTCTATTAGGTTAGCTTTACCCTTTTTTATCTGCTCTCCTAACTTTGTGCTCCTTTTATTCCTTACTTAAAAGCTCTCCACTTTCACTGTTTGTACTCCTTTGTATTAATGAACCCTTATGCTGTCACCCTCTTAACTGCTTTACTTTCCTAACAGCTAAGAACTGTTCAGTCTAGAAAAACTCGCTAAATATCTGCTGCTAGTTAATTTCTTACTTTCTTGTCTACTCCTACTCCTCCTTGTGCCTTAATGCTAGTTGTCTGCCTAGGTACCACTGAGCCCTTCTCTTTACCGCTTTAAAGTCAGCCATTTCCTTTTTTCCAACACAGGAATCATTGTTTCTGTTACTTTTAACTACTCACTGCTACAACGGCAGTTATTTACTTACAGAGATGCCAGTCTCAACTATCGTTGCTTATTACACTGCCTCGCCAATGCTAATTTGAATACGAATAATTAGAACAAGAACAAGAACAAGTACAAGTAACTATTCCAAACACTCCACAAACGCTGAGCTGCTTTTGTTCCTGTGCAGGACAAAAAAAAGCAAAGAACCTGTCTAAAGGGAAAAAAGGGAATACACCCTCACAGCCCCTTAGTGGCAACCAAAACACAAAGTTTTTATGAGCAAATGTATTTTTAATTAACTCTCACACCACAGAACGCAAAAACTCTCAGCTGTTTCTCTTTCTTTTGCTATGGATGACATCAGCACCTGAGAGAAGATATGTTACAGATACATTTTATTTTTAATAAATATAATGTTTTACATATACTGATAAAAATGATACATATTTGAAACATATTTGGCATTTTCAAAAGCATGTTGCTTGGTTTTACTTTTTATGGGGGATTTTTAAATTGAAACAATAGCGGCGCGCTTAGACGCTGCGGCTGTGTGCTCTCTGACTCAGATTTTGGTTTTTCCAGCCTACCTTTATAAATACAAGTATAGCTGGCAGGATATTTTATCTATCGGCTTACGGAGCGAGAGTTGCTCGACATTCGAGTTTCTCCGCGTCTACAACATTCTGGACGACATTGCACGAACACCGGCCTCTCCGTGGATTACAATCCCAGTTTTGAGGAGCCAGCGGTGGCGCAAAGAGCATAAACAAAAGAGGGGGTGCTGAGGTGGCGTGCTAGTGAGGCTAAGGAAGTAGCCACACAAACCACCGCTTCCAAGCATTTTCTCCTCAAATGTAAGGTCTCTGGCAAACAAACTGGACGAGTGGAAGCTGCGGATTGCAACGGAAAAGATCATCAGGGACTGCTGCATCCTGCTGATCACGGAGACGTGGCTTAATCCACTCATACTGGACGCGGCGATCGAGATAGCAGGCCACACAGCATACCTGCAAGACAGGACAGAGCGCTCCGGTAAGAAAAGAGGAGGGGGGCTGTGCATTTATGTGAACAATAGCTGGTGCACAAATTCAACCATAGTCACCAGTCACTGCTCTCCAGACGTGGAGTTTATGACAATTAAATGCAGACCCATATACCTCCCTCGTGAATTCAATGCTATACTGCTAACTGCTGTGTACATAGCACCAGATGCTAATGCTAACTCGGCTCTGGGGCTTTTGCATGACACCATCAGTAGTAAACAGAGCAAGTATCCTGAGGCTGTTCACATCATTTCTGGGGACTTTAATCATGCAGATCTGAAAGCAGTTCTCCCCAAATTCCATCAACACATAAAGTGTGCAACCAAGGGAGTAAAAACACTGGACAAGTTGTACACAAACATCAGACAGGCCTATAGGGCTAAGCCCCTAGCACACCTTGGCCAGTCTGATCACACGTCCTTGCTTCTAATCCCTGCATATACTCCCCTCAGGAAACAAGCTCCCACTATGACCAGGACTGTTACCATATGGCCCGAGGAGGCCTCCCAACAGTTGCAGGACTACTTCCAGAGAACCGATTGGGAGGTTTTCAATCACCAAGACTTGGAGAACCACACTATGGCAGTCCTGGATTACATCAGGTTCTGCACGGACAACGTCACCAGGGACAGACACATAAGGATTTTTCCTAACAGGAAGTCCTGGATGACGAGGGATGTCCAGAGTCTGCTGAAAGCTAGGAATACTGCTTTCAGGTCTGGGGATGGGGCTCTTTACAGTGTAGCCAGAGCGAACCTGAAGAGAAGCATCCGAGAGGCCAAGGCAGCATACAGAAGGAGGACAGGGGACCATCTGAGGAGCAACAACTCCAGGCAGGTGTGGCAGGGTGTCTAGCACATCACCGGCTACAAATCCAGCAACTCCTTGGACGCTGAGGGAGATGCTTCTCTGGCAGAGGAGCTGAACATCTTCTTTGCCCGCTTTGAGGCGACACCAACAGCAGCTCCATTACAGCAGCCTGTTCACAACAGCAATATACTCACAGTGGAAGAGTGTGAAGTGAAGCGGGTGATGAAGAAGGTGAACCCGAGGAAGGCTGCAGGACCCGACGGTGTGGCTGGATGGGTGCTGAAAGACTGTGCAAATCAAATGGCCGGAATCTTCACTAGGATTTTCATCCAGTCCCTGTCCCAGGCCACTGTCCCATCCTGCCTCAAGTCCTCAATCATTGTTCCACTGCCGAAAAAATCCATCACGAACAGTCTGAATGATTTCTGCCCAGTGGCACTCACATCTGTCATCATGAAGTGCTTTGAGAAACTGGTGCAGAGTCATATCATCGCCTGCCTGCCAGCAGACCTGGACCCATTTCAATGTGCTTACAAAGCAAAGAGATCCACGGAGGATGCTGTGGCCACAGCCCTTAATGCTGCCCTGACCCACCTGGAGCAGCAGGGGAGTAATGACAGACTGCTCTTGTAGACTTCAGCTCGGCGTTTAACACCATCCTCCCACAACGACTGGCAGATCTGGGACTTCCATCACTCACCTGCAGTTGGATACTGAACTTCCTGTCTGGTCACTCCCAGATTGTCAGGCTGGGTCTCCACACATCCACTGCTCTCAGCCTCAACACCGGGACGCCGCAGGGTTGTGTGCTCAGCCCGCTCCTCTACACACTTTACACATATGACTGTGTCCCCACTCACCATAGCAACAAGATCATAAAGATTGCTGATGACACGACGGTGGTCGGACTCATCTCGGGCAAGGAGGGTGAGCTGGCATACAGGGACGAGGTGGAGCGGCTGTCAGAGTGGTGCACAGACAATAACCTGCTCCTCAACACCACAAAAACAAAGGAGCTTGTTATTGACTTTAGGAAAAACAAAACTGACATCCAGCCACTCATCATTGGCGAGGCCTGTGTGGAGAGGGTCTGGGAGTTCAGGTTTCTGGGCATTGAGTTGGAGGATGACCTGACCTGGAGCGCCAACACCAAGGAGCTGCTGATTTCTCAGTTTTTTTTATTTTTAATAAATTTGCAAAAACCTCAAGTAAACTTTTTTCATGTTGTCATTATGGGGTGTTGTATATAGAATTCTGAGGAAAAAAATGAATTTAATCCATTTTGGAATAAGGCTGTAACGTAACAAAATGTGGAAAAAGTGATGCGCTGTGAATACTTTCCGGATGCACTCTATCTATCTATCTATCTATCTATCTATCTATCTATCTATCTATCTATCTATCTATCTATCTATCTATCTATCTATCTATCTATCTATCTATCTATCTATCTATCTATCTATCTATCTATCTAAATGTTTTTATTTTTTTAAATGTTTGACATTTGAGATATTTTGTTACTAATTGTAAGTTATTTGTTTTGTAGTTAAAATGACGTAATGCACAATTTTCTTAGATTGTTTCACTAGTTGCTATCATATATTTGCCATGTATGACAGTTTGATTGATGTGCAATAGGTTTGTATTATCAAAGTTGAGTTCATATGATTTCCTTGTTTTCGTTCTGCAGGTTTCCTTTAAGCACACAGTATTTTAAAGAATTTCACCTCTATTTAAATACTAACTTTATATCTTGAAGAGTCGCTAATATGAACGGTGTTTTTGTATATGTCGTTCATAATAAAAATCATTGAGTGACTCATTAATGACATGACCATTTTTATTTGCACTGGGATAGGCTCTGATTGTTCTGAGATCCTGCTCTGGATAAACATGTTTAGAAAATGGATGGATGGATTTCCTTAAATGAATGTTCAAATATTCTGGGGCAGGAACATTATCAGGAAATGGCTAGGAACTGTACAAGACACATGAGCTTTGCATCTGGTGGTGTCCTACTTCTCTGAAAATATGTAACAGCACTGCTTTTGCTGCTAATTAATCATTCTGCTGCAGTTTCTAATTTGATTTCTGCCTACTGCTGCTGTCTCGTTCACACGGCTTTAATTCTTTCAACCACTCATTAGAAAGATATCCCAGGACTCATCCACCTCTGTCACTACAGACATTGTGCATTCCTCATACAGCTGCCTTTGCATCATTTTCCTTTGCCCGGCAAATGTGAACAATTTAATCACTGCAGTGTTTTATTGTTTTTATTTTTATGGTGCCTTTAAGATTTGCACCTAGAGACTGGCCTTTAATTTCCTCGTGCACTTCACTACACATTTATTGCACATATTTTGCACGAATAATTTGAGTACACAATTAATTTTACTATTTAATTTTCATTATTTCTCATCAGTGTCATATTTTAAACTGCTACTTTCACCTAAACTTTAGGTGACCATGTCTTTTAAACGTAAAGTTTTTAGAGGCATGGCTTTCTTTCACTGGTGAAAGATTCTCACCGATCTTCTCTGAAACCGAGAAATGAATGAAAGAGCTTGGTGAGAGACTAGTGAGATGAGCACAAGTGAAACTCTCACCATTCATTATCAAGAAACCATCCCTATATCTGTAGCAGTGTGCACAGTATTTGTTTGCTGCTCAAAAGGCATAGCCGCTATGGAAGCTGTGCAAAGAACAGCAACTGTGCTTAAAGGAAACGTCCTACCTGACAGGCATAGTGAAATAAAACATTTTTTTTCTTGAACAGGGAAGATTGTATGAAGACCTAATCCAGGTTGTCAAACTTCAACAAGCATCAGAATTTTTTAATTTAAAGGCTGAAAAACATACTCACAGGCACCAGTGGAACCAAAGGATTCACATTTAAGATAGAATCCATGAATATTAATGCAAAGAGTTGCAAAAATTTGAAACACAAACAATAAAATGACAAACCAAAATAAAAAATCAGGAAGCTTGAAAATTTTAAATAATATCTGGATGAGATTCTGGAGCCAAACAACCATGATAGATAAAGCAGAGTCCTTAATTTGTGACATTTGTTTTGTTCTTACAAAAAGTAAATGGGTGGCAACTCTGTTAATTTATGGGCTGAATTTAAGATAAATGACAAACGTATACATTTAGGGAAAAAAAACACTGTGCTCGTGAAGTCAGAATTTTAAAAAGAGCAAACAGGTCTTTCCGATTTCAAGAATTTGCAAAAATATAAATAAATAAATAAATAAAAAATACAAAAGCCCTGATACAATACAAATCCCATAAAAGCAACAAACTAATATTTAAAAAAAAAACATGCACACACACACACAAACACGCACGCAAACTTTCAATTCTGTTTTACAGATGAGCTGCTAAATACTCTGAATTTTTTATATAACAAGTACACAATTAATAGATTAATTAGTAAACTTTATTAATAAATATGCAATATTTTGGAAAAAATATGTTGCAGTGTTAAGCTCAAATTGTTGTTAGTATTTTAGAGAATATCAAAATAATGTGTTACTGTATTACAATATGTTATTTATAAGGTAGTTAATTTGATTTCTTCACAAATCATTAATATTTTGGATAAAAACTCCAGTAGACCTATTTAAGTCCTTCTTCTCCACCAAGAAGAAAAGCAAAGACATCAATCAATGGAATGTCAGAGTTTAAAAATTCTACAGCTATTAAATAATGCAAGAAGTGAAAAGTGTTAATTAAGGATTTCCACATACCGCTGCAGAAGATTTGACAACGTTTAAGAAGTAACAGGATGAGATAATGGAACAACTGAGCTGTTAGCTTACCACACACATTTGTAGGACTATTTAGGACATTAGTACAATGTTGGTGAGAAAAGCCCAATCGGTCCAGCCATGCTTAACCAGTCCTTTTTGAACATTGGTGCTTTGGGCTCTGAAAAGGTCCTTAACATGTGGACAAAGTAGAGATCTATCTAACAAGATACTGACATATCAAGAAAATGTTAACTTAGCCTGCAAAGATCTTCTGCTCACAATGCATATATTTGCAAGTCATTTGCTCCAACAGAGTTGAGCCAGCCTCATTCATTGTGTATAAACTGCACCACAGAATAAAAATACAAGGATATAGTAATTTATTAATTGCAATGACGTTTGGTAGAAAGAATGACCGTGTCAGTAAAACAAAAATATTGAAACTGAAGTGCTACATGTAAACTAGGTTAAATGACATCTCTGTAATAGTAGTTTAAAAAAATATCACTAGCTGCAGCAAATGGTTTCAACTGTTTTTGCTTACATGCTAAGCTGTTTAGGTTGTTGGTATTTCTTTAAAGTATGGTCTGATGGAAAACCCACTGAATTAAGAATTAAAGGCCTTATTTTCATATTTTGTATTTCTATAAAACTGTTTGTAAAAATTTAAGATTAATGAAAGATTGGCACACTTTTTTTTTTATTTTATGTTTTTGTAGTTCACACAAGAAAGATGACTGTGTTAAAAGAAAATATTAAAATGTAACCAATGTTTTCCGCTCTCATTATTGCATTATCTGCTGTGGGTTGGCACCCTGCCCGGGATTGGTTCCTGCCTTGTGCCCTGTGTTGGCTGGGATTGGCTCCAGCAGACCCCCGTGACCCTGTGTTCGGATTCAGCGGGTTGGAAATTGGATGGATTATTGCATTATTACAGCCTAAAATTCCAAGGTTGCATTACTTAATTGATTTAACTGAGTATAATATGCATTCCAAATATGCTCAATTAAATCAATTAAAAATGTTTAATTAATAAGGCACAGCTTCTGCTCAGTATTCGAGTACTAACAAACTTATTCAAGCTAACATTTTTATTTAACTTTAAAATGTATGCATTGCAAACACTAGTTTTCTTTAAACATAAACTGCAATGTTTAATATACCTAAAGAGCTCAATGGCAAACTTTTTTTTTTCTTTTTTTTTTTGTAAATCCAATACATAATTTTTACAATGATATGGATTCATATTTTGGTCTAAAAAACATTTTCATTATTACATAACTCTATAAAAAACACTTTTGCATCTTTATTTTTAAACGTGTTGTGCTCCATTTTGAGTGCAGCAAATTGTGTATATTTTAGTGAGGAGTGGATATGTTGCTTTGTAAATGTACAATTGATTAAAACAATACTAACATATAAAACAAATGAATGAATATCAGGTAATATTATACTGCACTAATTCCTACAGAATCCATCTCTGTGCTTTCCAGGTTGCAACATTATTAATGACAACAGCAAAATTCACTTGTTGGTCGAGTTCTGATTATCAAATTCTGACAATATTGCAATATTGTGTTGTCTTTGTTTTTACATTGTTGGGTTCAAGTAAGAAGTTTCTCATGGATTTCTGACCGTTGTCTTCATAAGGCCAGCTTGATTAGGAGGCACTGTGATAGGGAGCTGATTTACAAAATGACCCACTCAGTGCAAGTTATCATGCAATCCTGTTTTCTCTACTCTCAGCTAACCCGTCCACTCTTCCTGATATTGTTATCAATGGTACTGTTGCAAAACAATTTCTGCACAGTACTTTCTGGGCTCTCTGAAAACACAGAGGCCATGGACAATATATTCACGACGACCTCCACGCTCCTAACAAAAAAGACTTCTGATTTAAAGTACTGTCTGCAGTGATACCTAATTCTCAGAGTATTTTGTACAGTCAGGCTTTTTACTGAACTTGCATTAGTTCTTGCATTTGCGCACATGGTACAGAACATATAAAGAAGTGCAAAATCAACACCATAGGACAGGGGTGTCCTGGAGGGCCACAGTGGCTGCAGGTTTTCATTCTAACCCTTTTCCTAATCAGCAAGCAGTTTTCACTGCTAATTAACTCCTTTTCCCTTTCATTTAATACCCCTGTTTTTAAGGACTCAGTCCTCTCAGTTGATTCGTTTCTTCATTAAATGACAGCCAAACAGAAATGAGATATGAAACGAGCCAACAGATGAGCAGCTACATCGGGGTTTCAAACTCCAGCCAATTTCACTCCAACCAGTTTCTTAATGAGAAGCCGATTCTTGCTGTTAATTAAACCTGTTACTTAATTCCATGGCTTGTTGCTGCTCTCATTCTGCCACAGCAGACATTCCCAAAACTGTTGAGTTTCTGTTTTTTCTAAAGAACATCCTCACAGTGTTTTGGTGACCTCTAGAGATCAACCTTACTGAGACCTTCACCTTTCTTTATCTTCAGATACTGTGGTTAGCGTGTCATGTTTTGGCTCGTTTTGTATCTCATTATTGTTTGGCTGCTAATTGAGGAAAAAGAAATAACTAAGGGGCCTGAGTCAAGTTAATTAAAACTAAGGCAAAAGCAGTTAACCAGCACCAAAAATTGGTCAAGAATTAAGAAGATGGTCAGAACGAAAACCTGCAGCCACTGCGGCCCTCTGGTTCAGAGTTACTGTATGCTGATTCAGTGTTCAAAGTAGAACAAACAATTGCCGTATCTTTTTATGTTTTGCCTTTTTTATGATTGAGGCTTTTGGGGGAATTCCTCTTCAATGTCCCAAGATGCACTGATATATAAAAATAAACGAAGAAGAGAGGGGTGGTGTGTGCTGTATATTTAAAAGTATGAAAGCACGCATACTGTATATATGGAAATGAGTATGGAGAGCGGATGGGGCGGGGAGGGGAGGTTGAACTGCATTGTGAGATGTACCAGCATGCACCACTAAGCAAACATTTTCTGACATTATTGTTAAAGTCATAAAGTGGAAGTGCTGGTACTGCATATCTGTGCATACCAACTGACTTCAAGCACAATTCCCAAAAGTAAAGCTAAAAATTGCTTACTGTGAACCACCACAGGGTGCTCCAGCTGCCCAAACCCGAAACAGCCAGGCAGAGACACGAGTTCCAGGCAAAGCATACGTTTATTTCTGTGGGGAGCGCTTTTTGCTCACTCCCCATGACATAGCA
The DNA here is from genome assembly GCF_900747795.2 of Erpetoichthys calabaricus. NCBI lineage: Eukaryota > Metazoa > Chordata > Cladistia > Polypteriformes > Polypteridae > Erpetoichthys > Erpetoichthys calabaricus. Next base: position 46,815,975 of record NC_041409.2, read on the forward strand.
CAGTACAACACTAAGCACAGTGTACAATGCAACACCTTGACTTTCTTTCTTTCTTTCTTTCTTTCTTTCTTTCTTTCTTTCTTTCTTTCTTTCTTTCTTTCTTTCTTTCTTTCTTTCTTTCTTTCTTTCTTTCTTTCTTTCTGTCCACCTCCAGTCCTCCCTAGTCAGCTTCGTCCTCTTCCTCCCAACTCTGGTTCCAAATGAAGGTGGGCAGCTCCTTTTATGCTGCGGCTGGCAGTGCTCCAGGTGGCTCCTTAGCAAGGTCTGGAGTCACTCACAAGTGGCGTGAAAGCCCAACATAGCAGGACTCTGCTGTCTCTGCAGCTCTCCCTAGTGGCCCCCATGGAACCTAACAGGGCTTCATCAAACTCCAACTCCCAGTGTGCCCTGCGGGAATCTGTAGCGCCAGAGCCAACCAGGGGGCTGCCCTCCAGCATCCTGGGGAAGGTAAGGCCTTGTGGATGCTCTCTCCCCCGGTCCTTCCATCCAGCTGGCATCCCAGCTGGGTAATGGCCCTGGCCGTCCATCAAATTATGCATTTATCTTTCATTGATTTAGGCCTCTAAAACACAAGTTTCTACGCTCGTATATATTTATTTTATTCATTATTTATTCATTCATTTATTTATTTATTCAACAAGAGTAATTTTCTGTTTCAATAAAACTTTGCTATGGCTTCATCCAGTTCTTTAAAAGAGATTATGTGAAAGAGGCCCCCACAGCGCTTAACTTGGTGTATGTGACATGAGAAGGTGGATACATAAATACAAGTAATTATGAATGACTAGATGGACTTGATGGAAGGGGCAAAAGAAATTGGTTGAATATTCACATTGATTATATCATTTCTCCCTGCTATTATCAAATTACGAGAGAAGCTCACAAATCTTTTTACCATGCACTGTAAGTCTGTTAATCCAAATATGTGTTTAAATCATTGTCCATCCATCCATCCATCCATTATCCAACCCGTTATATCCTAACTACAGATCACGGGGGTCTGCTGGAGCCAATCCCAGCCAACACAGGGCGCAAAGTAGGAAACAAACCGGGAGCAGGGCGCCAGCCCACCACAGTAAATCATTGTAAGATATGTACATGTAAATAAACTACTTAATAGAACTGTGGTTATAATGGAAATATGAATAAAGCTTGATAAAATTTGGTTTCATAATAAAGAAAAGCCCACAGTTTGATTCCAACAGGTAATAAAAGTATACGACATTTCTGACCCCGTGACTCTGTTGTTAGGATATAGCGGGTTAGATAATGGATGGATGGATGGACTTTTCTGAGGCATTTAATGACATTTAATACAATATACTGCATTTGCAAATAAATGGAATCTCTCTCCATTTTATATTACATTTTATATTAAAATATAGTTTAACACTTCTGTTATGGGATTTTGGTACTTTTAATTGCTGCATGAGAAATGTTGTCATGGGGATATACTTAATTGTTTCAAAAAGTTGAATTTTGACATTTCATATTTGATTATGAAGCAAACTTGTTCAGACCCCTCATCTATTCTCTTAAAATAGATAATCAGTTATAGTGTTGCGATCGAGCACACCCTGGACGGGGCGCCGAACTATCGAAATGAACACTCACTGTAACACGCTGTTTCGAGTATTTAGCCAAATCATTCTGCTCGTCTCGTTAGGAACTCTGACGAAAAACCACAGAATGAAAGAACCTCCAAATTTCAAATAGGCACTTGCGAGACTGCGGGAATTAAAGCCAACGGTGTGAGAGGACCCTGCATCTCTTCTACTTTCGAGTATTTTTTTTAACAGTACAAGACATTTAACTTTCTTTAGATCTTTCCAAAAAAGTCTCACTGAAAAACATGAAATTCAAAGCAACCAATTTATTCAACTGCGCTCTTTCTAGTCGGCATTCTTTTTGTCAACGGCATACATACATTATTGACTGCATCAGTATTCTGACCACAAGTCTTACCCTTACGTTACAATGGGCAAACACCAACTCTATTTTTTTGTTCTCAGCCACACAATGCTTTTTACCGAAAGTGACGTAAAAGACGGCTATTTAGGTCAAATTCGAACTACAGAATTCTCATCAGTAATATGAAAGTTAATAATTATCGTGTATTCTTACTTATGAAGATTATCCAGTCGGATCTTCTGGTTATCCATTTAAAAGTCATCAGGAGACGCAAGTCCGATGCTGCAGGCATGGCAAAGTGAGAACAAATCAGGAAACGGTGCTCTCTGTAGTCAGCGCCGCAGCAACAAGGCAGGTTCCGTATAAAATAGTATAACGCTTCTTCGTTATGCTTCACTGGTCTTCTATTGCTAGTGTTGTTGTGCAAAACGCAGGTAGCGAAATATGAGTAGTGCATATAATCTACCCTTCTGATAAATCGATGTGCACATAGTACAGGTATATTTGCCGTAGTGACACTTAGATACGTTTAATTCGCTAATCATATATAGTGGCACACGCCTTATGCGTTTACTTGTTTGGCCTTTTAATCTTCTGTGTACTTGTTATTTCAGGTCCTTAAAGGATGTGTTTAACACAGTTCATTTTCTGTAATTGGCAACGTAAAGTCACAAGTATTCCAAGCTAAATGAGCCTGATGGACCAAATGGTCAAATATCTTATGTTATTTTATATTAAAAAAAAACTTTAGTGCAACGGTGTATTAAGTTCTCAATAGATCAAGGATATGGTTAAGAAATCGAACTTGTGGAAGAATAATTTTAGGGTAATGTAACATTCATCTTAAACAAATAGCATAAAGGGATAATAAATATCTGAAACCTGTTCAGGCACACCAGGAAACCTGATAAAGATCAAGTGAACAACAAAATGTACACTAAAATATAAGAATTGGTTCAGGAAAAGTACTGAGCTGGTCAAGTAAATAAAGAATGTACCAGAAGAAAGGCTGATGTAATATATAAAATGCAGTGAAGGATAACTAAGAGACGACTAAGAAATCAGCAGATGTCCTATAAACTAGAATGGATAGTTGTTATTTTCACAGAAATTTCAAGGGAGGTAACTCATCTCAAAAGGTATAAGAAGAACCAGAATATAATATAATAGACTTTAATTTTATATAAATCATTTGGGTGTAAACCAACGAACCAACCAGAGTAAAATGTATGCATTGATTGACACTGTGTGTAAATTCAACAGTTTATAAAATGAACCTCTTATTCTTTGTTTCTCTGACCATTCTGACCAGGCTGTAACAGACTGTTTTTGATGAATGCTCCCTCCAAGGCATTTTACTGAGTGAGGAGTAATTAAAACTTCAATGAACAGCATTTTGGGATTAATAAAGTATCTATCTATCTATCTATCTATCTATCTATCTATCTATCTATCTATCTATCTATCTATCTATCTATCTATCTATCTATCTATCTATCTATCTATCTATCTATCTATCTATCTATCTATTTCTCCTGCCTGATTAATGACTTGTCCTGTTAGGAGATGTTTGTTTCTTTAATAAGATGTTAAATTTCGACCACAAGCTGTTCTGCTTCTAGAAAAGACTGTTCTATATTTAGAGCTGCCTTCCAGAAAAGTTTTATTTAGAAGCTGCTCAAAACAAAAAAAAAAACAAAAAAACATTATCAATATTCAGGTCCCTGGCCACCTCCACACCACAGACATGTGCCACATATTAAATACAGTAGCAGGTTGTTGTAGATTTGTAATAATGTGGTTGACAGTAACCAGTCTGATGTAAGGTATTGCCTGTGCTGATTCAAAATTATTAATGTATTCTTTGCAACCAGATTATTTATGGAATTTAAATTGATTTGTGGATTTGAGCATATAAGTGTCATAAATTCTTTGATGTATTGTCACTGTTTATTTTACTCTCCTTATTTAAAAAAATCCTTCCAAAAGCATTTGTCCAGCTTGTACAAAAAAATAGTTTACAGTACAGGTTACATGCAAGTAAAAAATAATTGCAAAAGGAAAGCAAGGGAACAAAAAAATCTTTCATAACATTTGAAGTTATTCTACTTGGCAATACAAGAACCTGTGCATTTTATCCTAAATTCATAAAGTTGCCAAATGGTTAGACTATCAGCCATGCTTTGGGCAACTGCTACTCCAACTACGCAGAGATGCATAAATGGTGCAGAGTAGGCCCGAGACAGTTTTGCGAGTGCTCTTTTGGGAAATGCTGATCCTGACATTGTTACTTAGGCATTTTCAAAAAGTGGCAGTCTTATTGCTTGGGCATCAGCTAACATCAGCAAAAACAAATGAAGTGGTTATTGACTTTCACACTGCACCAAAGAGCTTCTTCAGGGAGTGAATGTAAAGCTGGTGCATTGCTACAAGTACATGGGGGGTTCACATCAATGACAAGCTGCACTAATCTTTTAACACAGAGGCAGACTCTTCTTTCTTAGAAGTCTGTGTTCCTTTAATGTGGGTAATGACATCCTTTACATATTCTATAACTATCTGATGGCCAGTGTGATTTTCTATCCTGTGGTGTACTGTGCTGGTAACATCACTTCAAGAGAGTCCCACTGAATCAACAAACTAATTAAAAGGGCATCATCAGTTATGGGACACCCTGTCAATCCCATAAGAGATAGTAGTGAAGGACAGAGTGAAAACAAATACCTGTGCAGGCTTCCAGAGCATGCGCCCTTTGAGGTTGTGAATGTCTTTTCTTTTATCAAATAAAATTAGTAAAGTGATGTGCATAAGGTGAGACAGGATTTTCCAGTACAATATTAAGTTTGCAAGGTGACATTAAAGTCTGGGGTGTTGTATATAATCAATTTAATCTTTAAAGAAGTTCATAAAAATCTGCACTGCTAATGATTGTAGGAACTTTGCATTTCAGTTCACAATTCCTGTTTGTTATCAACAGGATTATTTCTGCTGTCAACAATTATTCTAGAATAGTTTTCAGAGTTTTTTATGCCTTTTAATACTGTCTGTCCATGCGGTTTTGAATCACGTCTGATTACATACCTTCAGTGGGAGAGCCTTCATTGGCTGCTGAAGTCCACAGATCCCTAGTATCATCTCATGGAAATGATCGCAATAAATGTAACATAAGAATATTTTTAGATATTAAATAGGAACATCACCTCAAGAGAATATTCTAGTATTGTAGCAGCAGTATTGTAGTTACTAGTCACACATTTTTGTTGCTACCAGCCATGGGAGATGCCTCAAGAAATAAGAACTACACACTTTATACTAGATACAGCTAATCTTGCCCTGTCTCCCATTATGTAGCAATGTTAGAATCTTCAGTTGTCCTTCCGACTGTTGAGTTCTCTGCCTGAAATATGACAAAAAATATCCTCATTTTCAGCATGGGGCTGCTACTGAGACAAATTCTGATGCATAGTTCCAATCTCTATGTCACACTGCAGTTTATTTTAATCTGAAATTGTATTGGTAAGAAGGGCACAAACAAATCAAACATAATTAAGTAGTGATCAGATGTGACTTTATTTAATGAGTAACATTTACATTTTGAATCTCAACTCTGTATGTAATAATTAGATCTAATGAATGGTTATGAGTTGGGCAATTGGCAATCTGTCAAAACCATACTGTATATGTCAGATGAATGAAACTTTTCCAAAAAGATTCAGTTTCCACATCAAAGCAAATATTAAACATGCCCATCCCAATCAACACTATATGACTATTAGTCAGAGCTTAATCAGATAAAAGGCTACCAAATTCTTTCATGAACAATGACTATAGTCCTGGTGGTCTATATACCAGTATGACAATTGTGCTGCAATCAGTTTTAATGTCTAGTATGAGAACCTCAAAGGAAGTAAATTCTCCTAAATTTTTAGAAGCAGCTTGTAGTTCATTGCTCAGAGTCATCCAAAGCCCATCTTCTCAACCAAGATTTTTAGATTTCCAAAGGAATGTGTAACCATTTAATGTTGACTCAGCTAAAGGAATAGTAAGGAATTATAAGACAGGTTTTCATAAGAAGACACTTACCATATATACTTGCGGATAAGTTCTCCCGTGGATAAGTCAGGACTTGATTTTACAGTATAATTTCTGGTATTTTATAATGTCAGTCGTATAAGCCGAATGCAGAAAACTCACACTATTGGTACAAGGGATTATGATATTCTAACGCCCACCTGGGAGAGTAACCATGGAGCACACTGCCTTTTTATTCTATGTGGGTATCAGCGCGTGCTTCTAACCTCTCTCTCTGTCTCTCTCTATTGTGCCTATGTGACCACACGGTAATACCCGAACCATTCCGAAGCAACGTTTGCACTGATTTGTGTTTATTGTATCTCACACCCTCATATACCTTTATTGTAAGATCATCCCTTATCTATGATGGAGCATTCGATCAGAAGAAAATATGAAGCTGGTTTTAAATTAAACGTTGTTGAAGTAGCGAAGGAAATTGGTAACTGTGCTGTTGCAACAAATTTCGATGCATCTGAGAAACTGGTGCGAGATTGAAGGAGACAAGAAGATGTAAAAAAAAAAAAAATTAACTGTCTCATTTTTAAATGAACGTATAAGTCAAGGTCTGATTTTATGATTGATTTTTCGGGTTTCAGGACCCAACTTATACGTGAGTATATATGGTAATTCAAGATTGTTTAACAAAGCAACTTAATTGCCAAGATAGCAAAGGAATATCAAACAACATTTTAAACAGCAAAGATGTTTTTAAACTGGCATTACACTGTTAATTTTAATTTGAATTAAGTTACTAATAGTGGAGGATCTGATTTAGTCTAATTGACCTGATTTCTTGATCTAATTATGCTCTTTATCTTCTGATTATCAATCGGTCGATTTGCTACAGGACTAAATTTATAAGGTGCTCCACAAAGGAATTCTGTTTGCACGTTGCAGATCAAACAGAATTGTGTATAAACTTGAAAAAAGAAGGCTGCTATAACCTACTCTATTTACTTGGAGACAGCTAACATAAAAGTATTTATTTGCTCCATCTCCCTCTAGTTACTAGCCACTTATTTCAGTCCTCCCATCCATATTAGTCAATCATAACACTAAGTAATAATCAATCAATTCATTAATGGTTGTTAAATAGATTGTAAAGTATATTAAACATAATAAAATCAAGAAAATAGTAGAATATAGCACAAAAAATAAACCATAGTGGTAAGCCGGCTGATAACACTTTAAAGTGGCACCTAAGGTGAGGTGTTTCAGTGACCTTCTGGAATTATCTTTTTCAGAAGAATTGTGCTAGTGATGTGGAATGAATTCTTCTTTTAGGACTGCATTAATTGTACTGAGCGCTGCTTTTTCAGGCAGTCATTATGGTTGTTGTCAGTAGGACAGCAAATAAATGATCCAAGAAAAAGAGTTAGCCTTGCATTAATTACACGTTTTCTGGGAGCTGGACCAGAGTTTGGGCCATGGAAATTATGTGAGCTGCAGACATTCATTGGAGGAGGGTAGCAGGGATCTAATCAGGATGCTACTTGGGGTAAGGGTTGAGCCATCAATGGGAAGACCATGTGCATGTTGTACGTAGTCTTGAAGAGTGCCGGCAAATGTACTACGGCCACTAGCTGGACACCAAGTGAGCTGATTGTGTTATGGGGTTTTGCCAAGTCATCGTCCTCTACAGAAAAACCTGCCTGAATATGCATTGGTTTAATGGATATGACTCTCTGGGAACATTGCCATTCAGTTTGCGATTGTATTAGGGAAAAGGGTGGAATTAGAAGACATGCTCCTGGGAGATTTAATGGAATTAGGGACTATATGGACTACACTGAAGCAAAAATTTAGACTCTGTATAGGAACTGCAGCAGCATTTTATTTCAGAGTGAGGTATTTCACCCAAATCCAGTATATCTGTATTTTTCCCCAAGTAGTAGTAGTAGAGTTATATCATGTTAGCCAATATGGTTACAATGAGAAGTCAAGCAAAATGACACCTTTTATTCATTAACGGATCAGATTACAATATGCAAACTTTTGAGACAACTCAGGCCCCTTCTTCAGACAGTTTATAATCAAGTGGTACATAGTGGTCTGATTGTAGTTTTCTGACACCTCGTACCTGAGCCACTGTATCACCATATCCATATCACTTCATACTGCTTTTCCTTCTATCTGTGTAATTATGTTGTCTCATGTCACTTCTGTTTTGTGATTGGACCGTCTAGAATTGGGGCCATCATTACCTCAACCACTTGTGGTTCGTTTGCATGCACTTTGATTGAGTTATGTCTTATTTTGAGTATTGCTCTTTTTTCGATTTTCTTGGATTTAATTGATTTCTGCTTCTGTCTTTGGTCTTCGATTTCTTAAATTGTATATTTGGACTTTGTTCCTGTGGGTGGCCATTAAGACAAATCCCTTTGTCCTCCTTTTTTGCTTTTCTGAGCGTTTTGTTATATTTTCTGATTTTGTTAATAAATTCACCTTTAATAAAGATTCTTTGCTGCCCATCACTCTACAATACATGGCTTTACAATAATCCCCTCCCTTCCATGACATTTTGATCATTTTTAGGACATTCCTTATATATTTGAACTTTTGACATCAAAGCCCCATTTGACCTGGTATAAGCTAAAGCCAGCCATTGTAGTGGGCACTGAGGCTGTCTTGGAGTATACCTTCAGGACTCTGGTCGACTTTTGTTGTTTTAAATGTGCTCTACAAATAAAATTGACTTGATTTGACTTATCTGGGCAGGTTGGTTAGGATTCCGGCCTGCTTTGTGGTTTACTTTTGAAGGTCTCACACATTTGTGATTTTTATGTGTTGTGAATCACAACAGTGTGGGTGTCCAGTAATGCTATGGGAATACTTTTATGGTGGTATCAAATGTTTGTTGGTGCTGTGGGTGTCCTTGTCAAAGCCAATGACTCTACCCTCTCCAAATTAGACATATGACTCCTTAGGCAGAAGAGCAGTAAAAAGAATGAGGATGACCCATTTTGAGTTTCTAGGTGTAAGTTCCATCAATATTTCACTAGTCAATAATAGACTGGCACCACCACTTGGAAATGAGATATGCAGTACCATCATCATCTTGGGTGGAAGGGTGGTGAACGTTTTTTGTTACACCGACTACAGCAACAATTTTACGACCTGATGTATTTCCTGTGGAGATTCAGTGGAACACCAAAAACATGCAGTTAATTATGGCAAAGAGAGTTCTTGCTCAACTGCTGGATCATAAAGACATTTTACAACATACAGTACATGAACACAGCTACCCTGCCATAGTGGTAGTCTGCCACTTTTTGGGACACCTAAACAACTGATGCTGGGAAAGTAGCCTTATTTTAACAAAACAACAAATATTACCAATAAAAGAAAGAGCTGAACTTTTAATCCTGTATAGTGTCACTGTTTTACATTGTACTGCTCATTAAACTATACTGCTCAAAAAATTAAAGGAACACTTTTTAATAAGAGTATAGCATCAAGTCAGTTGAAATTTCTGGGCTATTGATCTGGTCAGTTAAGTAGCAGAGGGGGTTGTTAATCAGTTTCAACTGCTTTGGTGTTAATGAAAGTAACAACATGTGCACAAGAGGGGCAACAGTGAGACGACCCTCAAAACAGGAATGAATGGTTTAACAGGTGGAGGGAGGCCACTGACATTTTCCCTCCTCATATGTTTTTTCACTCGTTTTGCATTTGTCTACGGTCAGTGACACTACTGGTACCAAGAGGCGATACCTGGACCCTACAGAGGTTGCACAGGTAGTCCAACTTCTACAGGATTGCACATCAATATGTAGCATTGCCAGAAGGTTTGCTGTGTCTCCCAGCACAGTCCCAAAGGCATTGAGGAGACAAGCAGTTACTCTAGGAGAGCTGGACAGGGCCATAGAAGGTCCATAACCCATCAGCAGGACTGACCAGTATCTGTTTCTTTGGGCAAGTAGGAACAGGATGTGTACTAAAAAATTGCCTCCAGCAGGCCACTGGTGTGAATGTCTCTGACCAAATAATCAGAAACAGACTTCATTAGGGTGGCCTGAGGTCCCGACGACCTCTAGTGGGCCCTGTGCTCACTGCCTGCCCTGCACTATGGAGCTTGGTTGACATTTGCCATAGAATACCAGACATGGTAGATCCACCACTGGCGCCCTGTGCTTTTCACAGATGATAGTAGGTTCACCCTGAGCACATGTGATAAATGTGAAAGCGTCTGGAGAAGCCTTGGAGAACATTATGCTGCCTGTAACATCATTCAGCATGACCAGTTTGATGGTGGGTCAGTGATGGTCTGGGGAGGCATATCCATGAAGGGATGCACAGACCTCTACAGGCTAGACAACAGCACTTTGACTGCCATTAGGTATCGGGATGAAATCCTTGGACCCATTGTCAGACCCTATGGTGGTGCAGTAGGTCCTGGGTTCCTCCTGGTGCACAACAATGCCTGGCCTCATGCGGCGAGAGTATACAGGCAGTTCCTGAAGGATGAAGCAATTAATACCATTGGCTGGCCCCCACGCTCGCCTGACCTAAATCCAATATAACACCTCCTGAACATTATGTTTCGGTCCATCTAACATCACCAGGTTCCACCTCAGACTGTCCAGGAGCTCACTGATGCCCTTGTCCAGATTTGGGAGGAGATCCCCCAGGACAACAACAACAACAACATTTATTTATATATCACATTTTCATACAAATAATGTAGCTCAAAGTGCTTTACATGATGAAGAAAAGAGAAAAAAACAAAGTAAGAATTAAAATAAGACAACACTAATTAACATAGAATGCCCTCTGGGCATTCTGCCTAACATAAATGAGCAGTCCTCTTTGTATTTAGGGTTCTCATGGAAGGACTTGATGATGATGGTCATGTAGACTTCTGGCTTTTAATCCATCAATGTAGGAACATCATGGTGCTTTGATTAGGTGGTGGTGGCGCAGGTCGCCACCACAGAAAACTGGGAAAAAAAACAGAAGAGAGAGTAGCGGTTAGTATGGATTTTAGAGCCACCATGAATAGTTATGATAATTAATTGAATATACAGAGCATCAGGATTAAACTGAAATGAAGTTATGAGAAAGCCATGTTAAAGTAATGAGTTTTTAGCAATTTTTTTAAAGTGCTCCACTGTATTAGCCTGGCGAATTCCTACTGGCAGGCTATTCCAGATTTTAGGTGCATAACAGCAGAAGGCCGCCTCATCACTTCTTTTAAGTTTAGCTCTTGGAATTCTAAGCAGACTCTCATTTGAGGATCTAAGGTTACAATTTGGAATATAAGGTGTCAGACATTCCGATATATAAGATGGAGCGAGATTATTTAAGGCTTTTTAAACCATAAGCAGAATTTTAAAGTCAATTCTGAATGACACAGGTAACCAGTGTAGTGACATCAAAACTGGAGAAATGTGCTCGGATTTTCTTTTCCTAGTTAGGATTCTAGCAGATGCATTCTGCACTAGTTGCAAACGATTTATGTCTTTTTTGGGTAGTCCTGAGAGGAGTGCGTTACAGTAATCTAGTCGACTGAAAACAAAAGCGTGAACTAATTTCTCAGCATCTTTCAATGATATAAGAGGTCTAACTTTTGCTATGTTTCTTAAGTGAAAAAATGCTGTCCTAGTGATCTGATTAATATGCGATTTAAAATTCAGGTTACAGTCAACAGTTACCCCTAAATTCTATACCTCCGTCTTGACTTTTAATTCTAATGCATCAAGTTTATTTCTAATAACTTCATTATATCCATTATTGACAATCACTAAAATTTCTGTTTTCTCTTTATTTAGCTTGAGAAAATTACTATTCACTATTTAGAAACACAAGTAAGACATTGTGTTAGTGAAACAACAGAGTCGGGGTCATCGGGTACTATTGATAAATACAGCTGCGTGTCATCAGCATAGCTGTGGTAATTCACGTTATGCCCCAAGATAATCTGACCTAATGGAAGCATGTAGATTGAGAAGAGCAGCGGACCCAGGATAGAGCCCTGTGGAACACCATATAGAATATCATGTGTCTTTGAGTTGTAATTACCACAACTAACAAAGAATTGTCTACCTGCCAGGTAGGATTCAAACCAATTTAAGACACTGCCAGAGAGGCCCACCCACTGACTAAGGCGATTTCTAAGAATATTGTGATTACCATCTGTCATCTCATTAGGAGCATGCCCCCTCCCCCCCGACGTTGTCAGGCATGCATATAAGCACGTGGGGGCCATACAAACTACTGAGTATGATTTGGAGTTGCTACAATGAAATTTCGGCAAAATGGACTAGGCTGCCTGCCGCATCATTTTTTCCCTTTGATTTTCGGGGCGTCCTTGAATTCAGCCCCTGTAGGTTGATCATTTTCATTTCCATCAAACAATGTGGCATCCTTTCGTTCCTAACACATTACCCAGTCCATATCAGTATAGATATCCAGCAGGATTTTTTTCCCTCATTGAGATCTGATGTGTTTTCAAAGTGTTCTTTTCATTTTTAAGAGTAGTTTATATAGTGTACAAATCCAGAACAACAATATTTAAACTTATATACAATACATAAAATAAAACACTCTAGTCCTCATGAATGAAGAACTCAATGAACTAAACACCAATTAACTAATTTCAGCTAACACTTTAAAAAGAATAAATCTGAGAATTGTTCAAAACATCTTAAAAGAAAATCTCTATTCGGATGTTGTTTATCTTTTTTAAACGAGACCAATGTCACATTACATGAGTTTAAGTCATGGTCTTCTTTTACATAACCTTAAGAAAATAAGTAGGTTGTTGACAATTGCAGCACATGCCTGTTGACAACACTCAATGACTCAACTTATTACTATATACAACACTGTGCAACATGCTACAACATAATCAAACTGGTCTGATTTGTTTTTTTATAATTAGACGCTGGACATAGGGGTTGGATACTTGTGTTTTTGAGAGTTATCACATAATGAGTGCTCAAACGGATGTACAGGGCAGACAATTGCCACAAACACTGAGGAACATTGGTGTCTGGAAGGTAAAAATGGAAGTGAATCTTTTGGGCTGTTGAAATAGAGGAAATGTGGTCTGTTTAATGTGTTATACTAAAAAGAGTAAAAGAAAAAATTGAAGGTTAGTGCAGTTTCTCATTGGTTGGGTGCCTACTTTCATTGCACAATATGAGATTTAGAACTATGATAAAAACTCAGGAGGAAATTATATAATGAGTCACTCCCTGCAATTCCTATTCATACCAAAGTCATCAAGATTTAGAAAATGCAGTAGATGAATTTGACATGTTTTCTGACTTGAACTTCTATTGAGTCCTGTAACAAAACTCTCCTTTGAGAACAAAAATCTTTTCCAAAGAACTGCAGGTTGAATTTTTCAACACTAGCAAGACCTGAGAGAGAAATATTTAATGTTCTCTTTGTATTAAATAGGCTCCTTCTTTGATGATAAATTAATATGCTGCTCTCCTTTCTAATGTGATATTCCATTTATGCTTTACAGCTTCATTATGGTAGTTAAAGAGCAGCATAAAAGATATAATAAAGAAGCAGAACAGACAGCAGTGTAAATAAAAGCAAAGATTAAAATGAAACCTAAAGATACTGTATGACGGTGTTGTGATGTGATATTTTGCATACAAATTGAGAAATATTTTGTATGTCTTTATTTGTAACTTAGGCAAAACTAAGTCAGGAAAGAGAATTTTTACGACAGAGTTGGGGGAAGCGCTTGAAACAAGTTTGGTAAATGTTTCTCTGAAATCTTTCAACCCCCACATAAAGCCAGTCTGCCTAACTGACAAGCTTTACCTTAATGTATGGTTTGGAGGGTAGGTGTGAAGGTGTTCTATTCCTCCATTGGTCTAAAGTATGGCTGTTTGGAACTGGCTTGTATCAGAAGCCTCTAAGTACCATGACACCCTATTGGCTGTAGGGGTTGGACAGAAAATCTATACACTTGCTCACTCCCTCACTCTCTCTCTCTTACCAAACTGATGAATGACCATCTCACACCATGAACTGAAAAGGACAACACAATGAAAAGCACAGCTTGGCAGCCATATTGAGACAGGCATGCGGCCTGCTCTGAAGAAAGCTGAACACAAATAATGCCTTAACTAGAGACATTTTAAGTAACTAACAAGTCTGTGTGCCGCCTGAAACTATACATCACATCACCATTTATCAGGTGGTGTGGTTGCCAAAATTCAAATGTACTTTACATATTGTTATTATTTATGAATATTATCAATAATACATTGTTTAACTCTTTTAGGGCTAATTTTTTTTTTCTTTTCTCCCAGGGCTGAATATTTTTCCAGAAAATAACTTTTTTAAAAAAAGAACACAAAACAATTGTTTAACATATCAAATCAACAAAAAATATTTATTTTTGACTAATATAACTGTTTTGCATTTTGTATGAGCCTGCATACTATATAATTTAACATATTATTATTGCACATACTGTACATGTTACAAAGCAAAGTCCTGCAAAGTATGATAACGCTCAAAGCAGCCAATTGCATGCATTTCCACGTTGCACTGCTTACAATATGTGTTGCACTGGTGCCTCTTTTTGAGTAGTCTATTGCTGCACACAACACAGTCAGGCTTGTACTTTTTATCCTCATATGTGGCAGGAAAGTGGCGCTCAGTCAGCCTGTCTGGCACTGCTCTTTGTGCTGGCCTTCCTCGCTTTGCCAAAGGCACTCCAACATATTCTGCCAGCAAGCTGTCAACCACCTTCTTGCGGAAATCTGCCGCAGTCATAGTGCTGTCACTGTTTGCCTGCTTGAATAATATATATCCGTTTGTGAGTGCAATCTCACGCAGGCGATGGTACACAGTGTGGTACCACTTGGTGGACTTATGGCCGTAAGCATATGTCCCCAGCATCTGATCCAGTCGATCAACTCCAGCCATCTTACAATTATATTCTTCAAGTGCAACAGGCTTGTCCAGCTTCCTACCTTCTGGGTTTCCCTTAGAACGAATTGTTTTTTCACATAAATTGTTAGTGTGAACTGTACTAAGACAAGTGACCCGTTTGACATCATGCCATGCCAATGCCACCAAGTTATCCGCCCGCATGAAAACAGGATTGTCCCCTCTTTTCATCTTCAGCCTGTCTGGCTTCAGCTGTAAAGGCATGTGTCTCCTATTCACCCTGACTGTGCCACAAGCTCCAATTCCCCTGCTCTGTAGCTCCATGAACAATTCTGGTGATGTATAGAAATTGTCCATGTACACAACATGTCCCAAATGTTCATACCCCTGAAGCAGCTCCAGCACAACCTGACTTGTCAAAGGACAGTTCTCTCTCTGAAAAGAATGCTTTCTGGTGTAAGTAATTACTTTCAGGCAGAAACCAGTGTTTGCTTCTGCCAGTACAAAGTCCTTTATGCCATACTTGGTGGGCTTGTCTGGCATATATTGTCTGAAAAAAAGCCGTCCCTTATATTTTATCATGGATTCATCCACAGACAAATCAGGCCAGGCTGATAAAATTGTTTATACGTCGGCTCCACAATGTCAAGCAGGGGCTGAACTTTGTACATGGGATTATAGCCTGGCTCACCCCTTGGAATTTGCTCCTTGTTATCACAAAAGTGAATGAAGCAGCAGCACGTACCGATCACGCGGCATAACCTGTCCAAAGCCACCCGGTGACAAAGCACGTTTGGACCAATGCTCCCTGAAATTATATCACCAGTCCAGTCCCATCTCTATCTGCAATGCCACAAAGCCCTTCATCTTGTCTTTGTTGTGGGTTTCCACTTCGAAAAACGAGATCGCGGAGCGAGCACATCCCGCAATTCAAAAAATTGTTCTGCATACCTGTTTGTCTCTTCAGATATCAGCTGAAAAACTGCCTCAGGAAAAAACAGATAGAAATAGTCCAGCGGCTTGTAATCCGTTGTGTCCTGCAGCAAGCCGTGCCTTCTTGTGAAGTCAGTTAGCCAGATCGGCTCCCATGGATCAATTTCTGGGTATTCCTCCCATGCGAACCTTGCCGTAGGTGTACTGGCAGCGCGAATGCGCTCAGCTGCCAGCTGAGCAGCTGGGGCGGCATCGGCTGGTCTCCGATCGGCTGATTCCGGCTCCTCAATCTCTTCCTCAATCTCTTGATCACTGTCTATGAAATCCGACTCTGAAAAATCAGAGTCCGGCTCCGCGATAATGCGCAAAATGTCTTCTGCCAAGTATTTTCTTTTCTCGACTCGCTTCGCTCCCTCGTGAGATGTTGATGCCATCTTGTCTTTGTTAGTATTTGTTTACATTTCGCAACTCACGCACAGGCAAGGATCATTTGCTGAGTCAACAAGTCTAGCGTTCCTCCAAGCACAGAGGGAATGCCTGTGACGTGACAGTGTGTTTTGTCGCCATTAACAGCTGATTGTCGCCCTCTATCCCTGGATGTCGACTTTTGTCGACATGCGCCCTCAACCCCTCAATCCGCCCTAAAAGAGTTAAATTGTAACTTAACTCCTGCTTGTCTTTTACTACACCTAATTGCCTGAAGTTATAGATGTAGAAGGGAAGGTGGGGAGAACTTATATGGTACAATATCTTAGAAACAGTGCTAAGACTGTGAGATTTGAGGCATTCTGACAAAGGCTACATATTAATAATACAAAAGGGAAAAATAGAGTAAAATATTGCTCTACCAAGACAAAACAGAAGGCATTACAAAGGTATAGTAAACGTAATGACAATGGACAAAAATACGGTATAGAAAAGGATTCAACTATTATATTACTGGTGATTTGCCTTATTTCTTTTAGTGCTATGCACGTGTTCTTTTTAAAAATGTTTAGCTCTATTATTTAGTCTTGCCATGTTTGTACATTTTTTCTCCTGGGTTTTCAGTATTGTGGTATTCTGTATGTTCCCCCTAGGAGCTAGTGACATAAGCAGGCACTCATGCTCGCCTTATAGGATCAGCAGAAAAGCAGGGGTTTTCTGATCATTTTTAGGTGCCTGGTTCAGTTCATTAGTATTTCTTTTAGGCTAACATTAGGATCTCATAGGGCTGCACTATATATTGGTTCACATTTGAAAAACTGTTTTTTTTTCCTTCTTTATATTCCAAAGAATTTTATTTGGTGTAGGTAACATATCCAGCAAGACTACGATTTGGACAAACAGCTTAGCATTTAAGGAGCAGAATTTTGCAAATAATTTCCAACTTAACAAGAAGCCACTGTAGAATGGTCAAGCAAGGAGTTACATAGACACAGCTTATGTTTGTAGAGCTGGTTCTTTCCCTGTGCTCAATGGTGCTGAGACAGAAAAGGGCTCCTTAAGACTCAAGCCTTGGTTATGCAGGCTCCAGAAATGGATATATTTGTAAATTTGTTCAGTGCTTTGTGGTTGTAAATGGAAGTCTGCTATAGAAAAATATTCTGAACCAAAATGAATGTCACCAGTGTTTTACTAGATTTTCAATCAATGAATTCCGAGAATAGCATAATATTCAAAAATTAACCAGGCTAATCAGCAAGCTTTATTGTAGGTGCCTTCATTTGAACTTCTAGACTCTTGCCATCACCACCCACTCATAATACTTCTATGAGGAAGAGGGAGTTGGGTAGTTACTTACATACTGTTTATTAGGTACATAATGAGACATTTTTTCCAGAACATTTTTAGTTTCACATGATTCAGAACTAGAACCACCAGCTTTTGCAGATTTACAGTAATTTAACTAAATGCTGAGGTCATAACAAAGAGAGCTCAGCTTGTTTCTTAGTGCAAAGAAAATTGTCTGAATCTTAACATCAGCAAAACCAAGGAACTGGTTATTGACTTTTGCCACACCGAAGAGCCTCTAAGTCTGGTTTAGGGAGTGGATGTAGAGGTAGTCCACTCCTACAATTACTTGGGGGTCCATAATAATGGCAGGTTGGACTGGAAATATAATGTTCTGGGCAGTTGTGTCCAAACTAACTAAATAAAAACTCAACGGGATTTGAAAAGGTAAAGATATTTTAAAGACAAAAGGAAGGTCTGAATCTGTGACATTACATATTATTGTAAGAACACTATTTTCTTACCTGTAAGTTTAGCAGTATTATAGACTCTACACATTAATGTTTACATTAATGACTGGTTTGACTGGTCTCAGAACAAAGAGGAACTATATAACAAAGGGCAGAGCAGGTTCTTTTTCCTTAGGAGACTGTGTTCCTTTAATTTGTAATTTGTCATTTTTTGCCTTTCAATCTACACTGAATAACCCATAATGACAAAGTTAAAACATGTTCTCAGAAAGATTTGCAAATTTATTAAAAATTCAAAGTTTGAAATTTCTCATTTATATAAGTTTTCAAACTCTTTGTGGTGGCACTCCCAAATTGTCCATCCTGTTTGCTTTAATTATCCTCGAGATTTGAGGATTGCAGCCCATAAGTGGCAAATTGAATTGATTCGAAATTGTTTAGAAAGGCTCAAATATACCTGTGGGTATAAGGTTTGACAATTCACACTGCATGCCAGGACAAAAAATAAGCCATGATATCCAAGGAAAGCTCTATAGACCCCCCATGATCAAATTATGGTGAGGTACAGATCAGACCAAGGGTATAAAAACATTTCTAAGGCTTTGAGTATTTCAGGAGCCCAGAGACCTAAATAATTGTCAAGTGGAAGAGCCACCATGTCAGAGTAGAGTTGGGTATTTGGCAAAACTGACTGGGCAAGAAGGACCTTGATCACGGAGGTGACCAAGAACCCAATTATCACTATAACAGAGCTTCAGAAGTCCCCTGCTGAGATGGGAGAAGTTGTGGGAAGGACGATCATCTCAGCAGCACTTCATAAATCACATGTATGTCTGTCTATTTGGAGTTTGCCTAGAGTCATTTAAAGTAGTCTGAGAGCATGTCAGAATCGATTTTCTGGTCCGAGGAGACAAAAATTGAGCTCTTTGATCAGAACTTCAAGCACTATATCTGGTAAGACTAGGCACTGCTTATCACCTGCCTAATACCAGCCCTACAAAGAACCATAGTAGTGGCAACATCATGCAATAGGGGTGGTTCTCAGCACCAGGGTCAGGGAGACTAGTTAGATTTGAGGGAAAGACTAGGGGGCTTTGCCCCCTGCTCGCTTCTCTTGCCAACCCCCCTGGCCTGCGCTACACGCCAGCCACTTCACATCTCTGCCGCTCACATATGTGGATTTCACTTTCATCAAACAACAAATCTTTTAATTCTCACAGATACGCCTCTTCATTGGGAAAAAAACCACTACTCTTCCCTAATGGCAACATGAATTAGACAATCAACAATCCTCAGACTTGAAGTTTAAATCTGAACAATATATTCAATCTCTTTTTACTGTTCCATTATTTCACTGAGTAATAATTTCCGTTTGTTTGCGCTAATGCGATCTTTACTATCATTTTCTGAGGCTTTCGAATTTTAGTACTATCATTATCTCTAACCTGCTCTGCATGTGTATCGCGCCAACGTTTATTAATTCTTCACGACGTTCTACTTTGTCATCTACTCTTTGTCTTTTATTTCTGGCCCCGGGTGTGCTTAAATCTCTTGGCACAAAGTCTCGTTTCGTGGGACGTGAAAGTATCTGTCTGAAAAAGTCACATCTCATCCCAGGCTAAAAAGTCTCGTCTTGACCCAGGATTTTTTTTTTTTAATAATAGAGAGATAAATACAACCAAATAGAAAGAGGTCCTTGAGGAAACTCTGCTCACAATGACACAAAACATACAGTCAAGCCAGTGCTGGAGTAGTTTCTGAGCAGTTTCTGAGAGGCTTAAGCCCCAGAAAACATCTGTGGAAAGACAGATGTTTACAAACAGTTCCCATTTTGTCTAACTAAGCTTTGTCAAGAATAATGCGATAAACTGCCCAAATCTAGGTGTGCAAAGTCAGGAAAACTCAAGGCTATAATTGTTTCCAAAGGGGTTTGGCCAAAGTACTGAATTAGAGTCTAAATATTTATATGAATGTGAGATTATGGGTTTTGTTTTTTAATAAATTTGCAAACCTTTCTGAAAATATGTTTTCACTTTGTTATTACGAATTATTGAGTGTATTGTAGACTGAAAGGCAAAAATAGCAAACGTATCCATTGCCACATGTGTGTGTTCCAGGGACAATTAAAGGGGTTTGACAGTTGACACCTGTACCACCGCTGACGTCACTTCCATCATACGTCCAGCTGGACCTGCCTCTTCCTGCCTGGACCCTTCCTACAAAACATCATGACAGTCTGATCTTGGACTCCTGTCTGAAAAGACATTTAAACCTTTGTACAAATCATTTTTTTGTTTTTGCAATTCTATTATCACCAAACAGTAAAACTAATAGCATTCAACTGCTGTAGCTTAGCATTACATCAAGATACTCATTTTCTCGCATAGTTTTTTTGTGGTCCAAGGCCATTGTAATAAAATCACTAACTTCAGAAAATTCTGTCTGTCTGATCTGGCCTCCAGGGTGCTCTTAGGACAGCGTGAAATTTCTTCAGTCAATGACAAAACTCAATAAATCAGAAAAGGAGAATCCATTAGAGGAATACTCAAATAGTACAAGAGAAAATATGTAAAATTGTGGAACACAACTGGACAATCGCAAGAAATGTAACCAATTTTATCTCAAATTTTGTAAGACGCATTTGATAAGAGCATTGGCCAAATAAATAAATGCAATGTTTGTTGCCCTGCCCTTAATATATTTCTTTTTATTGTTATATTTTTCACATTTAAGTACTTTAATAATGTTATGAATTAAGATTAGCTATTAATTAACATGATAAAGCAAAATAAATATGCAGATATTAGTGCTTTGTTTAACAATACTACTATAAATGTATTCAGTGTTCAAGACTTGTAAAATTAAAGGGCATCAATAGAAAAGAATACTTCAAATTGGATGGAATTTAAAAACTTAACATGGGGTGTGCTCAGGGTGTTGGTAAAGATACATATGCTTTAGTTTCTCAGTTTCTTTTTAAAGGCAGCAGCCATAGGGTAATCTTGTATGAATAAATGGAAAAGAAAAATACAGTAGCTCTCCTCAACATGCCGTCATTATGGTTACTGATTTGTAAGCCAGCATATGTAGCTGATGTTATTTTTAAGCTGAGAAATGTCTGAAACTAATGCATTAATTTCCTTTTCTTCTTATTAATACAGAAATCCCCACATTTTGAGTCTTAATAGCTTTAAAACATAATCTTTACTGAAATATTCAGCCACATGTAATATTCTCAAAAATGAAAAATATAAATTTAACTGGAAAGTACCTTGTACAACAATATCTAAGAATCTGGTGTTAAACCAAATGAATTGCAGAACTAGGAAATGAAAACAGTGGTTATAAATTTAAAGCAAAGACAAGTTAAAATTATTATGCATAAAAAACCTTGAACATTTTTGAGCAATTGTATAATAGATCATGAAATTCTTAAAATCCTTCTATAATTTACAAATGTATGTCTTATCTTTTTATAACAGGAGTGATATATGGGTAAAAAATTTGGAATTCACAACATTTTCATAATTTGGAACTGAATTAAGTTTAAATTTTTTTTTTTTCTGATGGTGGAGGTGCATCTACAGGAGGGACTACATCAGTGTTTCCCTACCTCGGTCCTGTGGCCCCCCTGTGACTGCAGGTTTTTGTACCAATCAGATTCCTAATCAGTGACAACACCTGATAGCACTGATCTCATTTAATTAGCTGGTATTATTTTTCTTTTATTCTATATTCAGAAAAGCACAGCAGCCTGATTTTTACATTTATAAGACATTTAGAAATATTTCTGCTTTTGCTATAGATTTAAATGCTTAACTCTCTTTTGTTGATTTCATTATATTTTGTCCTTTCTCTGTGCAGTTTTTCCTCTTAGTTGTATCTCATTAATGACAATTAAAAATGAGCAGAGTAGACACACTGGAAAACAACATTGAATAATCAAAGGCTGCAAGTACTTTAGCATCAGACCCACTAATTAGTAAATAATGGATTAATTAAACAATTAGAACACCTAGAAAAGTAGAATGAAAATCAAGATGAAAATATTGTTAAAAAGTAAAAAATACATTATTCCCATATAACTGCTTGGTACATTTATATATATATATATATATATATATATATATATATATATATATATATATATATATATATATATATATATATATATATATATATATATATATATACACACAGTATATATATATATATATATATATATATATATATATATTGTGGACTAGGGGGCGACACGGTGGCGCAGTGGTAGCGCTGCTGCCTCGCAGTTAGTAGACCTGGGTTCGCTTCCCGGGTCCTCCCTGCGTGGAGTTTGCATGTTCTCCCCCTGTCTGCGTGGGTTTCCTCCCCCAGTCCAAAGACATGCAGGTTAGGTGGATTGGCGATTCTAAATTGGCCCTAGTGTGTGCTTGGTGTGTGGGTGTGTTTGTGTGTGTCCTGCGGTGGGTTGGCACCCTGCCTGGGATTGGTTCCTGCCTTGTGCCCTGTGTTGGCTGGGATTGGCTCCAGCAGACCCCCGTGACCCTGTGTTAGGATTCAGCGGTTTGGAAAATGGATGGATGGATGGATGGATATTGTGGACTAAGCCCTGGACACAGACAGGCAGACATGATGTTAATCACCACCAAATGTTTATTTTCAAGTCTATTATTTACAGTTTAAGTGCCACACAACCCCAAACTCCTCCAAAGTCCAGGCCTCACACTCTTTGCCTTGTTTCTTCAGGCCGCCTCTACTCCTCGACTTCCAGCTTCGTCCTTCTCCTCACCGGACTCTAGCCCTGAATGAAGGGAGGCGGCCCCTTTTATAATCACCCGGATGTGCGGCGGAAGTGCTGGCTGCATCCCCAGAAGCACTCTGAGTATCCCTGCTCCTCTTCCCCCCAAGGCACTGGGGCGCCCCCTGGCGGTGACCACGGGCCCCTACAGGATTGAGCTTCAAAGCTCTGTACCTGTGGTCCCCATAGCAACCAGGATGATCGCCCCCACGTGGTCTGTGGCGGGCGTAAGCCCTCTTCTGGTCCTCCTGGGTGTTCCAGCCGGGTCGCCCCCCCAGCCACCTGCGGCAATATATATATATATATATATATATATATATATATATATATATATATATATATATATATATATATATATACAGTATAGATTTTTTTTTACCAAACTTAGTTTTCTAATTTCTATATTGTTCCCAAAACACAGAACTTGGGAAATAACACATCACTTAATTAGTCCAATTAAAAACGGATGCTGGTTGGAACAAAAACTTGCAGCCACAGGGGAGCCACAGGACCGAGGTTGGGAAATACTGCACTACATGGACTTTGTTTTATAGGCTGAAATGCTGAACTAACTGGCTCAAATGCTAACCTAAGGCCCCATCCACCTACTATGTTTTCATTTAAAAACATAGACATTAGTCTCTGTATCCACCTTTCATCCACACTACCATGATGTTTTCAACACCCTAAAACGTAAACTTTTCAAAATGCTCTCAAAATGCTCTCCAGAGCCGTATACTTTTGGAATACACCCTCAGCACTTTAGTGTAGACTGGTGAAAAACACAGACTTTAGTCATGCTCTGGTTTGTTTGTAATTATTACGTAGTGCTTCTCTGACTGGATTCTGCTCATTACAATGTCTCATTCCCTGATTGGTCACCTTTCATGGAAGAAAGCCATATTCCAAGATACTGTAGAGGACATAGAAGAGTTTCTGAGACTTCTGAACTCTCTGAGACCCTCCCCAACAGGACAACACACAGAAGCACAACTGATGCGTCCGTTAAGGATTGCTTGCTGCCAAAGCAACTACACATTCACAACACCACAGAAACAACTACAAGCTAACTGCTGCCATGTGCAAAGCGTCGGTTGCCCAATGGGTGATGCAGGGAACATTATAACTTGTCCACTGACCTGGCCCCGACCCTGCCTGTTTGCTGTGTCTTTTATTGACTGGATGTTTTACTTTAGAAAAACTATAACAAGCAGGCATGACTAGTGTCACACACGTATGCTTGGGAGACAGTTTAAGGGCTCAAATAAGTGTATGTTCATGCTGGACCAGGGGTTGGCTCCTCTCTTCCTCCAGACCAACAGACTAAAGCCACTTCCAGTCCTCAAGACAAGCACCATCACTTCCTGTTCCGGTTATCAAGATCCCACCTCCTTCTGATGTCACTTCCAGTTCCCAAAATACCATTCTCCCAATTACATCAGTTCCCTTCTGCCAGCTATATGTGGCAGCCATTTTTTTGTTTTTCTTCAGTTCTGTTTTGAACACTTGTCTGTAAAAACAGTGGCGTAGCTCGAGTTCGCGCCACTCGGGGTGGGGCGGGGCTTCAATTTGCCACCCTCCAGCGTATCTGAATATGTTAACCTATTTAAATAGAAAATTAAAATGACGTATAGAGAAAAATTAAGATACAGTTTGCATAGATTTATTTATATATATAGAAACAGCAATATTTTTTTCACATATAATCTATACTAATAAAAGGCAAAGCCCTCACTGACTGACTGACTCACTCACTCACTGAATCACTCATCACTAATTCTCCAACTTCCCGTGTAGGTGGAAGGCTGAAATTTGGCAGGCTCATTCCTTACAGCTTACTTACAAAAGTTAGGCAGGTTTCATTTCGAAATTCAAAGCGTAATGGTCATAACTGGAACATATTTTTTGTCCATACACTGTAATGGAGGAGGCGGAGTCACGTATCGCGTCATCACGCCTCCTACGTAATCACGTGAACTAAAAACAAGGAAGACATTTACAGCACGAGTCACACGCGGGAACGAAGGTAAATGACGTTAATTTTTGACTGTCTTTTAATACTGTGTGAGCATACATATTAACACATGTGCAATTAAACGTGTGCATTTACGGGGTGATTTCTGAGGCTTAAAAGCTCACCTTTTATCAAACGCGGGAAGAAAGGTAACTGACGTTGTTCACTGTCTTTTAATACTGTGTAACCATACATATTAACACATGTCCAATTAAACGTGTGCATTTACGGGGTGATTTCTCAGGCTTAAAAGCTCGCCTTTTACTAAAAAGGTAAATGCAAAACTATTTTCAATCAGTTTATTGAAACGCTCCCGTTAAGGATTGCAATAACATATTCGCGAGATAAAAGAACGAAGTAGGGGGAAATGGAGGAACAGCCGCAAACAGCGAAGAGCAAAAAATTAATTAAACAATTGAGAACGGAGCGAGTTAAGCATACAAGCATGTTCATAAGGGAAACAAAGCACGGTGTAAAACGTAACTTTAAATTAAGTTTATAGAAACGCTCCCGCTGCGGATTGCAATAACATATTCGCGACATAAAAGTTTAATGAGAAGACACGAGGTATAAACGAAGCACACGCCGTGGCGCAACGTTAGGGGCAACAGTTTCAACCATTCTATGATCTGCTTCTCGCAACTGAAAGACGGCACATGGCGGATGTTAGCCGACTTGCTGACCGCAACGTTAGGGGCTTCAACTATGGCGCTGACGCAACATCTCAGTGCCAACACTTTGCAGACTGTACTTAAAAGACACGCCCTCCTCACTGGACAGTTAAAAACACCAATCAAACTAACGATGACATCAAGTATTACCCAATCAAAAGTAGGAAAGGAGGCATCTTCATAAAATGCGTGTGGGATGATTTGCATGAGACGCTGCTTTAAAAAAAAAATGATAAAAAAAATACGGGATAAATCCCGTCCAGTATTGATTCAAAACGGGATGCGCAATTTAATTCTCAAATGCGGCACAATTCCGTATTTTAAAGGACGGGTGGTAACCCTACAGTGCCAGGTAACCACCCATACAATCAGATTGTGATTCAGACTAGGAATGCAATGAATGTAATTACCCCGATCTACATACAAGGCGAAAGTCTTGCAACATTCAAAGATGATGGTTTGGGATAATTAGTACTTATTAAGTACAACATTGAACATAAAAGAGCTTATGAAGCCTTGAACCGAAAAAAGCAAGATCTCAGAGATCGTAAAAAAAAAAAAGGAGGTAATGTCGTTTTACTCGCTGTAGATTTTAGTCAAACATTACCAGTTATTCCACGAGGGAGACCAGCGGATGAACTCAACGCGTGTTTAAAATCCATGCTTCTCCCACGGTCGGTTATATGTCGCGTGTTCTCGGGTAGGTACACCAAAAAATGTATACATTTAAGCATGTAATGGGCAAAGAAAAAATGAGGTATACCCGAAGGCACTGCAGTAGTACTCAATGTAACTTTACTTCTTAAATGTTAATGTTTTACTGTTTAATAATTTATACGCTTCTTATATATTGTTCAAATTCTTTTATCAAAATACCAGTGACAGCGCAATGCACGATAACATGGAGTGAATACACCATACGCATCTGCCCACGGCCGCCCTGGTGTGCGCAGATAGGAGTTGATTCTAAAATAAAATAAACATAAAAAGAGTAATACATTCATCACCCATAAAGCGGATAGCAGACGTGACGTATTATATGTGTACCACATTTCAAGTCAATACGTGAAACGGTTTGCAAGCTACATGTGATTTAAAATCCTGGACAGACCAACGAAAAGCCACGGTAGCAAATTATAGAAGAAGATTTTACTGTTTAATAATTTATATTTATATGAAATGTGCTTCTTATATATTACTTCATATTCTCATATGATAATGATGTTAATGTTGTTTATATTGATTTCTATGTTATTGTAAGTGCATCTATGTGTGTATATGTATGTATGTATGTGTATATATATATATATATATATATATATATATATATATATATATATATATATATATATATATATATATAAAATATATATATATAAAAAATATATGTGTATATGTATATATAATATATCTGTATATGTGTGTATATGTGTGTGTATATGTGTATATGTATATATATATGACAGCAACACTCATAACAATGACAACACAATTATATTCACAATCATGTTACGTTATTTTTAAAATGTTTCCTTTACTTTTTCATAACCTCTTTAACACACTACTTCTCCGCTGCGAAGCGCGGGTATTTTGCTAGTTATTTATAAGCATCAACTAGACAAGAATATAGTACATACGCACTGATAAGCCGTGTTCTGATTATTAGTTTAATATAATTAATAGGCGAAAATCTGAACCGGTGTGGTGTACAAGTGATAGGTGGGGATGAGCAAGAACACATTCGGATTGTTAACGAAATGAAATTCTAAATTGTAAATTAGTTGTTTATCTTCCTTGAAATTATTATCGGTGTAATGTTTCTGTTTATTTTTGTTATTGCCTCATAGATATCAAATGCCGTGTCTGATGCCGTCACAGAAGGACCGTCTGAAAATGATTTTTGAAGCATTTGTGGATGAAAATCAGAGAATGTGACTTTTTTCATTCATGAGTGATATTTTTCCGAACCCTGCTGCTTACACATGAAGTGTTCTGAGCCTTTTGGCCAATAATGCTGCCCCCAAAAATGTGCCGCTCGGGGCGGACTGCCCCCTCCGCCCGCCCCTAGCTACACCACTGTGTAAAGACCAATCACTATAGCTTCTTTGACTAAATGGGGTGAATCCCCAAATCTTTGACGTTGTGTTGTCTATTCTTTTACACTAGACACTCACTGAATGGGTATGACTAATAGATGGGAGAATAAATTGGACAATAAACTAGTGAGGGCCTTCTTCCTTTCCAACTGAGAATGACATAAGCCTTCTATGAATCTGCAGCTGGGGAGGCTTTGCTCTGTAACTATGACATGTTCCATCTGAATAGAGAATGAAGATCATTTGTAAACTGCCACAGCTGCAAGAGTCCAGGTTGTACACTTTATTTAGTGCTTCTGCTTATAATATTACAATTATGTTGAATAGATGAATAGTTTATTTTCACTGCTATTTTACTTGTGGTTTCTGGCCAGGGAAATAAGAGCTAATTTATAATTCCCCAGGCCAGTACAGATGAGAGGAGATGCCCTCAACAGGGTCCATTTATAGTTTAGTCTTTTCTGAAATATCTCTGCATGAGCAGTAGTGTACCTTAGCAATGAAGCCCCAGCTGCCTAGTGGGCATACTATGCCTGACAATCCTCATGTCTGGTAAACACAAACGCAAACTCACAGGTTTAACAAATAGTCTATGATGTATATAAGTGGCTGAAACCAAAACTTCCTAGTAGACACACTATGGCTGTTAATCCTGTCCCCGTGAAAGCACAATATAATAGTATAGTTTGGGGTACATGCTTCCACAAAGTAAAGAACCTAAGATTTAGGGTCAGTATGAAAAGTATAGCATTTCCATAATATTACAGTACTAAGAGGAGAATGTTAATGTGCATAATTTAGTATCTCCAATAACCAAGATCACCAACCTGCCAGACACCTGCAATCCCCTCAATTTGGCCTTATAACTAATCTTTGAAATTTTCATTAGTAGTCTGATTAAAATCTTCCCATTTTCTTTTACATATTTATTGTGTTTGCGTAGGCTTTTGTCTTGCTTTCCTCCCACTGCACAACGACTCAGTGGTTATAAATTGGCCTTGAACATGCATGTGAGATTCTTTTCAATTGGCAGTCCTGCCACCCAGAGTTGTTTTTTAGCCTACATTCAATGTTTCATATTGAGCATAAACTGCATTGCACTCACTCATATTTTCAACTTTATCTTTATAACTGCTGGTGACAAATATTTGGTAATATTTAGTAATGTAAAGGTTACATCACAAGCATCCATGTAAATGTCTTTCTTGACATGCTCTGTGCATGACATAAAGTCCTTATAAAAACTTCCAAACAATTGCAATTTACCACCAATCTGTAAAACTACACAGTATTAATTATATGGTTACTTTGTTATGGCATTGACTCATTGCAGAACAGAAAGACCATTTCAGGAAATGGCTGAAAAAAAATCACATATTAGCTAAACTCTTTTCAACAGACATTTTGTTTTTCTTGTAGAGCTATTGTGCATGAGGGTCTGCATTTTTCTTTGATACAGAGAACACTGAGATCAAACATTTTTATCCTTTGTTGCAGCCCTTTTAATGTATACATGAACATTACAGGTATATACATTTAAACTTACACTTATTCTGGGTATTCAAAAGAATACAGTGTCCACTAAAATTATGTTTTGCAATGACCACAGCTAGTGTAAATAAATAAATATAAACTGTTCAAAAAAATTAAAGGAACACTTTGAAAACACATCAGATCTCAACGGGGAAAAAAATCCTGCTGAATATCTCTACCGATATGGACTGGGCAATGTGTTAGGAACGAAAGGATGCCATATTGTTTGATAGAAATGAAAATGATCAACCTACAGAGGGCTGAATTCAAAGACACCCCAAAAATCAAAGTGAAAAAATGATGGAGCAGGCTAGTCCATTTTGCCAAAATTTCACTGCAACAACTCAAAATTGTACTTAGTAGTTTGTATGGCCCCCACATGCTTATATGCATGCCTGACAGCATCGTTTGGCATGCTCCTAATGGGACGACGGACGGTGTCCTGAGGGATCTCCTACTAGATCTGGACCAGGGCATCACTGAGCTCCTGGACAGTCTGAGGTGTTGGATGGACTGAAACATAATGTCACACCCAGAGGTGTTCTATTGGATTGAGGTCAGGTGAGTGAGCATGGGGGCCAGTCAATGGTATCAATTCCTTCATCCTCCAGGAACTGCCTGCATACTCTCGCCACATGAGGCCGGACATTGTCACACACCAGAAGGAACCCAGGACCTACTACACAAGCATAGTGTCAGAGGGGGACATTTTTTGTACACTGGTTGGTTCCATTAGGCACCCATTGTTGGGACTGGGGGTGAGAAGTTACAAGGCAAATTTCCTGGGTAATCCCATTACTGATTGCTGTCACGGCTGTCTGCAGGATGTAGGTATTTGCTGTACTGCAAAGGAGTCACCGCTTTGAAGCTTTTGGCTGGTTGAGATTACAAACAATACGAAGTTGTGATAACAGAACTGCTCCTTCCTTGGAGGATGTCTGTATTTACCTGACTGGGAAATTAACATGTTTGACAATATTGGTTTCTAATCAGCAGATCTGTACTCATTAATGGTTGGTAACAAAACATTTTGTTAACTTGTGTTTTCATTAATTGTTAAACCCAGCAAATCTGGATGTGCCATTGTTTAAACCGATTGTCCAGGACTGACAACGGCAGGGACTGAAGGAGATTTAAACTCCTAGGCAGGAGAAGGCAAGGGGGGACGGTCCACTGAGAACGCTGCCAAGAC
Organism: Erpetoichthys calabaricus; assembly: GCF_900747795.2. Lineage (NCBI taxonomy): Eukaryota > Metazoa > Chordata > Cladistia > Polypteriformes > Polypteridae > Erpetoichthys > Erpetoichthys calabaricus. The sequence continues at coordinate 46,846,245 of NC_041409.2, forward strand.
ACTCAGACAGAGCACAGGGGCTCGTAGGCAGACAAGGGTACCTGGCTGGCATGATGTGAGGCACAAGGACGGCAACACTTACTTCCAGGGAGGAAGAGACAGCCCCACAAGAAGACAGTTGTGGGTCTAGCGAGAGAGGGAAGCTGCATGAAAGGACCGAGCAAAGCTGGCGGACGAGAAGTGAGGCGTGCCTAAATCACAGCAACACAAGGAGCCCAGAGTGGAGAAAAAGAATGATGAGGAGATGCTGAAAGGGATTCCACAATTTGACAAAACTTCTGTTGGGAAACGAGTGTCCGGTGAACAGAGTGCATCGGTGAACAGTTGGACGATTAATGGTTGGGGTAACAGTGCGCAAATTGGACTCTGCACCACTAAAGGTTGTATCCTCCAATTCTTGTTTTTGATGGACTTTTAGAGTGTGGACTATGTGTTTTCCTTTTAATAAAAGGAAATTCGTTCCTGATATTTTTAGATTTTGTTGTGTTCGTTTATCTTTTTAATGTACTTTATATTGTCTTGTGTAATAGAAATTACAGTTGCTTTTTCTGAAATTACTGTTGTGTCTTTCATTGTGTGTTTACTCACTGCCCAATTTAAAGAAACCTGTGTGATATCAGTAAATTTCAAGAGTTCCCAGTCTCTTAATAAAACTGGGTGGCATAGTCGGATATTTTAATGGCGTCTAAGTTACATTACCTGTAAGTGTGACCAGACACCTGTCATAATAGGGTCTAACAATGGGTCCAAGTACTGTATTTCATCCTGATACCTAATAGCAGTCAAGGTGCTGTTGTCTAGCCTGTAGAGGTCTGTGTGTCCCTCCATGGATATGCCTCCAATGACCATCACTGACCCACCACCAAACCGGTCATGCTGAATGATGTTACAAGCAGCATAACGTTATCCATGGCTTCTCCAGACCCTTTCACATCTGTCACATGTGCTCAGGGTGAACTTGCTCTCATCTGTGAAAAGCACAGGGTGCCAGTGGTGGACCTGCCAATTCTGGTATTCTATGGCAAATGCCAATTGAGCTCCATGGTGCCGGTCATTGAGCACAGGGCCCACTAGAGGGGTCGTTTAACTGTTGCCCCGATAGATAGATAGATAGATAGATAGATAGATAGATAGATAGATAGATAGATAGATAGATAGATAGATAGATAGATAGATAGATAGATAGATAGATAGATAGATAGATACTTTATTAATCCCAAGGGGAAATTCACATTCTCCAGCAGCAGCATACTGATGCAAAAAAAACAATATTAAATTAAAGATTGATAATAATGCAGGGCGGCACGGTGGCGCAGTGGGTTTGCTGCTGCCTCGCAGTTGGGAGACCTGGGGACCCGGGTTCGCTTCCCGGGTCCTCCCTGCGTGGAGTTTGCATGTTCTCCCCGTGTCTGCGTGGGTTTCCTCCGGGCGCTCCGGTTTCCTCCCACAATCCAAAGACATGCAGGCTAGGTGGATTGGCGATTCTAAATTGGCCCTAGTGTGTGCTTGGTGTGTGGGTGTGTTTGTGTGTGTCCTGTGGTGGGTTGGCACCCTGCCCAGGATTGGTTCCTTGCCTTGTGCCCTGTGTTGGCTGGGATTGGCTCCAGCAGACCCCTGTGACCCTGTGTTCGGATTCAGCGGGTTGGAAAATGGATGGATGGATAATAATGCAGGTAAAAACAGACAATAACTTTTTATAATGTTAACGTTTACCCCCCCGGGTGGAATTGAAGAGTCGCATAGTTTGGGGGAGGAACGATCTTCTCAGTCTGTCAGTGAAGCAGGACAGTGACAGTAGTCTGTCGCTGAAGCTGCTCTTCTGTCTGGAGATGACACTGTTTAGTGGATGCAGTGGATTCTCCATAATTGATAGGAGCCTGCTCAGCGCCCGTCGCTCTGCCACAGATGTTAAACTGTCCAGCTCCATGCCAACAATAGAGCCTGCCTTCCTCACCAGTTTGTCCAGGCATGAGGCGTCTTTCTTCTTAATGCTGCCTCCCCAGCACACCACAGCATAGAAGAGGGCGCTCGCCACAACTGTCTGATAGAACATCTGCAGCATCTTATTGCAGATGTTGAAGGACGCCAGCCTTCTAAGGAAGTATAACCGGCTCTGTCCTTTCTTACACAGAGCATCAGTATTGGCAGTCCAGTCTAATTTATCATCCAGCTTTACTCGCAGGTATTTATAGATCTGCACCATCTGCACACAGTCACCTCTGATGATCACGGGGTCCATGAGGGGTCTGGTCCTCCTAAAATCCACCACCAGCTCCTTGGTTTTGCTGGTGTTCAGGTGTAGGTGGTTTGAGTCGCACCATTTAACAAAGTCATTGATTAGGTCCCTATACTCCTCCTCCTGCCCACTCCTGATGCAGCCCACAATAGCAGTGTCGTCAGCGAACTTTTGCACGTGGCAGGACTCCGAGTTGTATTGGAAGTCCGATGTATATAGGCTGAACAGGACCGGAGAAAGTACAGTCCCCTGTGGCGCTCCTGTGTTTCTGACCACAATGTCAGACGTGCAGTTCCCAAGACGCACATACTGAGGTCTGTCTTTAAGATAGTCCACGATCCATGCCACCAGGTATGAATCTACTCCCATCTCTGTCAGCTTGTCCCTAAGGAGCAGAGGTTGGATTGTGTTGAAGGCGCTAGAAAAGTCTAGAAACATAATTCTTACAGCACCACTGCCTCTGTCCAAGTGGGAGAGGGATCGGTGTAGCATATAGATGATGGCATCCTCCGCTCCCACCTTCTCCTGATATGTAAACTGCAGAGGGTCGAGGGCGTGTTGAACCTGTGGCCTCAGGTGGTGAACCAGCAGCCTCTCCATGGTCTTCATCACATGTGATGTCATAGCAACAGGCCGGAAGTCATTCAGCTCACTAGGACGTGATACCTTTGGGACTGGGGTGATGCAAGATGTTTTCCAAAGCCTCGGGACTCTCCCCTGTTCCAGGCTCAGGTTGAAGATGCGCTGTAGAGGACCCCCCAGCTCCGATGCACAGACCTTCAGCAGTTGTGGCGATACTCCATCTGGACCCGCTGTTTTGCTGGCACGAAGTCTCCTCAGCTCTCTGCTCACCTGCGCTGTTGTAATTATGGGTGGGGATGTCTCTCCTATGCTGGTATCAGCAGAAGGATGTGTGGAGGGTGCAGTACTCCGAGGTGAGAGTGAGAGTGGGTTAGGGTGGTCAAACCTGTTAAAGAAGTTGTTCATTTGGTTTGCTCTCTTCACGTCTCTTTCGATGGTGGCACCCCGCTTCGAGCTGCAGCCAGTGATGATCTTCATCTCATCCCACACTTCCTTCATGCTGTAATTCTGCAACTTCTGCTCCAGCTTTCTCCTGTACTGCTCCTTTGCCGCCCTGAGCTGGACTCGGAGTTCCTTCTGCATGCGCTTGAGCTCATGCTGATCACCGCTTTTAAAAGCCCTTTTCTTCTGGTTCAAAAGGCCCTTGATGTCACTTGTAATCCATGGCTTGTTGTTAGCATAGCAGTGTACAGTTGTTATTGGAACTACAATGTCCATACAGAAGTTGATGTAGTCGGTAGTGCAGTCAACAACCTCTTCAATGTTCTCACTATGTGATCCCTGCAGGATATCCCAGTCTGTAGTTCCAAAGCATTCTCTCAGAGCCTTCTCTGCCACCGTGGACCACTTCCTGAATGAGCGTGTGGTTGTAGGTAGGACCCTCACTCTTGGTTTGTAGTGAGGCTGAAGCAGAACCAGGTTATGATCTGCTTTCCTAAGTGCAGGCAGCGGGGCGGCGCTGTATGCGTCTTTAACGTTTGCATACAGTAAATCAATAGTCTTATTTCCCCGGGTGTTACAGTACACATACTGGGAGAAGGCAGGTAATGTTTTGTCCAGCGTCACATGGTTAAAGTCTCCAGCAATTAGCACAAGCGCCTCAGGGTGCTGCGTTTGTAACTTAGCAACAGCAGAATGGATGATGTCACTCGCTGTCTCCACGTCCACCCGAGGAGGGATGTAAACGATAACAACAATGACGTGTCCAAACTCTCTGGGGAAATAATAGGGATGCAAACTTATGGCCAACAGTTCGATGTCCCCGCAGCAAGTGGAGATTTTGACATTAACATGTCCAGAGTTACACCACCGTGTATTAACATAGAGAGCGAGTCCTCCTCCTTTGTGCTTCCCGCAGGTACTTGCATCTCTGTCCGCTCTAACTGTGCTAAACCCGGGTAGCTCCACGTTAGCATCTGGGATGGTGGTAGTTAGCCACGTTTTGCAAAAGCACAACAAACTGCATTCTCTGTAGGTTCTGACATTTTTCACCAGCGCAGCCAGTTCGTCGATCTTATTTGAGATTGAGTTCACATTTCCCATAATCACAGAAGGCACTGAGGGCTTAAAACACCACTTTCTCGCAAGCCGCTTCATTTTTAGCTTATTGCCGGCTCTGCGGCCACGATACCGCCTTCTTACCTCGTCGGGTAAATAGGAAACCACACCGGCACTGGCATTTGTTCTCAGCGCTCTAAGTTGAGTACTTGAATAGACGAGTCTCTGCGTGTAAAAATCCATGTCCACGTTGTAAAAGTAAGTGTGTCCAGGGAACGAATCCACATAAAATAAAGTGATATGAGTGATCAATAAAAAAGAGAAAAATAAAAGTAGAAAAATAAAGTCGTACACTGAGTTGCTGAAAAGGCTGCCACTCTCGGCGGCGCCTGAGTCATCTAGTGTACCTGTTGTTAATTTCAATAACACCAAAGCAGCTGAAACTGATTAACAACCCCCTCTGCTACTTAACTGACCAGATCAATAGCCCAGACTTGATCACTGACTTGATGCTATACTCGGATTAAAAAGTGTTCCTTTAATTTTTTTGAGCAGTATACTTTACCTGTTACTAGAGCTGCCCTTGTCAGAAGTCTTAGCATGTGACATTATTAACTGTATTTAGGATGGCATAATGACACAGCTGAACAATAACCTGGCTGGGTCTAACAAGTTAGATTTTGCATAATTTGTTGGAATCGAATGTCACAGTTTCCTTTTGATCTTCGCAGTGGAGAGATGCAATTCGTTGGGAGATATTCACATGGTTGTGGTTCTACATATGTAAATTATTTTTCTCAAAAATAAATGTTCTCTAAAATATGGGTAATAAGAAAAAACTAACTGAAAGTGAAATATTTTGTACTGTGACACCACACTAATTTTTTATTTTTATTTCCGATATCTACAACCCTCTATTTGCATGTGTTACCCATGAATACAGTGTACAACATAACCTGTAAGTTGTGTATTAACTTGCATTGCGACTATTGAGACTCACATTCATACTATCGAAAATAAAATATTTTAGAACTACATAACTGGCAATGAATGTCTAGAAGTAAGATTTAAAAAGACAACTGCATAAAACAGGATACAGATCTCAATAGCAGCCATACTTAAAAAAGGTAAATACTCATTGGTGATTAGAGAACTACCCAAGTGGGTAAACAGGGTTTGTCAGTGGGTGGTATTGTCATTTTGCAAAAGGGAAGCCAGAGACCAAGGTAATGACAGCCTGGGTAAGTGGAGGAGTTGTGGAGCAGCAAGCAAATTCATACCATCATCCAGTTACTGGTGGAAAGCAATAGAAATTTGGAAAAGAAGGAGAGAAAAAAATGGGGAAACCTAAGAACAAAGGGAGAAATCCAATAATTACTAAAAATGTAACTTTCAGATTGTTCCTTTTTGAAATGTGAGAGGCTTATTAGCAACAGGGAAGTTGTTGGCTTGTGTGATACAAGAAATGGAGAATATGAAAGTGGACATTACAGGTATATCTAATTGAAAAGATGGGGGAAAATTGATAAAATCTAGTACAAGTTCAGACTGTAAATACAAGGCGATCTATTCAGGTAGATGGGCAAGTAGGAAAGGTGTGGCTTTCATTTAAATCATAAAATGCCTTTAGCCTTCTACTTCATCTGTCCTGAAAGGATAACAGACAAGCTAAATGAGAAGATCCATGACACAGTAATGATCCAAATGTATGTGCCAAATGATGCAGAAAAAAAGAGGAAAAAGATTACTTCGATGGAGAAGTAGTAGAAGGTAGCTAGAGAAAATAGATGGTTTATAGATAAATTGATAATGGGAGATTTTAATGCCAAAGTAGCAAATGGAAAGGCCATGAGTATTATTGAGACCTTTGGATTAAGAAGTACACATGGGAATGGAGAGAAGCTGGTAGAGTTTTGCTAAAAGTACCATATTGTTGTCACAAATACTTGGTACAAGCAGAAAGAGATTAGAATACATACTGTATGTGCAATAACAAGAAACCTGATTGATTACATATTAGTGAATGAAAACTTCAGATATAGCATAAGACAATAAAAAGGACCAAGTGCAAACTGTTGATCAGACCACAGTCCACTTTTAATGAACACCAGAACAGTTTACAAAAATTATTTTCATGTCTGCAAATGGACAAGGTTTGAGAGTGAGCCATGAGATGAACAAAAGCCAGAAAAAGGCTGAAAACTGGGAAATCAAAAATTATGAGTGTCTAAGCTAAATGTTCAACAAAATTTATGGCCAAAAAACAAGACCAAAGGTAAAATATCCCAGGAGTCAAACATGGAAAAGTTAGCAAAATCAAAAAAGATTTGGGTTTTCATCAGCAATACTTTATCCTGTTCTGTTGTGACTAAAGGTCATGACCTCCAAGGATATGCCCCTAAGAACCAGGAAACCAAAATAGTGGTGACCTCAAAATTACAAATTGGCACATGAAGCTGCCCAAAAATATTTTATAATAGAAACGAATAGGAATAGAGAAATTTGGACACTTGATACAGGAACTCCTATAAAATCAGGGGAAAGGAACAAACTCCTAATAGTGAGCAGCAAATTCTCAAGAAAAATGTGGGAAGTGAGTAAGCTAAAAGAACCTGAAGAAGCAAAAATATATGAGGAAAGATTCCACTTAAAGATGGAAAATTAAGGAAATGAAGAACCACCGGAACAGATAGGGAAGGTATTAGGAAAATATAGTGTTGTGCAAAATCTGCAATTTTGTGTTTATATTTCCATTATATTTTGCTCAAGCCAAACAAGACGAATTTAAATACAGGACACTTGCATGGGCAGTTTTAATATCAAAGCGTTCTGTTTTCCTGAATTGTACCATTATCGATCATAGAAGCATCTGTTTAAACTGAGCAGGAATTCAGTAGATGCCTCAAGCTGTGTTGATTATTTTATCACCTGTGAAGAGATGGGCAGCAGGACTAAATTGGTATACAGCTTGGGAAAGGTAGACATCCTGTATCTGATTACTTTATAACCTGCAAACAGAAGGAAATGCCATGGGACTAGAAATGGCCAAACCAGTTTACAGTTTGAGACAGGAGATTCTTAAAACATCAAAAGCTTTATTGTTTGGAAAAACTGATGTACTCAAACAGATTAAAGAATTTGAGCAAATTCATCCATCATATTGCCAGCCAGCCAATCAGGTGTATGTTACAATCATGTGTTATGAAACACCTGTGGAATTTTAAAATACAAATGATGGATTAAACAAGAAGAAAACAGAGAACGACATCAAAAGAGGACAGAGCGACATCAGGATAGGGCACCAGCAATGTGTGACCGTTTTCATCTGATTGTCAGCTAATGGATTCTATGAATATTGATTGCTAAATCAGTAGTCTTTAACATCTTTAACATTTTGTAAGCCTTTTTCTAAAGACTTTACTATCAATCTTTTTTCTGTTATTCCTTACTCTATTTTGGTATTATTATTCATGTAATAAATACAATGCTACTTTTAACTTTGTATACATTGTCTTTATATCTAGAGTGATTGTGGTAATAAGGTAAATATTAAAGAGCACCTGGAGCAGTAGGAAGTTTGCCATACATCCGATCTGCAAGATTTATTAAGGCTGAAAGTTAGAGCTTCGCCCAATAGTAGGTAACAGTACTTAAAGTAAGGCAATCTTGGTTGATAAATGGCGTATAGCCAATGATGTTGAGCCTTTGTATCTATACTAATAAAAGGCAAAGCCCTCACTGACTGACTGACTGACTGACTGATTCACTCATCACTAATTCTCCAACTTCCTGTGTAGGTAGAAGGCTGAAATTTGGCAGGCTCATTCCTTACAGCTTACTTACAAAAGTTAGGCAGGTTTCATTTCGAAATTCTACGCGTAATGGTCATAACTGGAACCTGTTTTTTGTCCATATAGTGTAATGGAGGAGGCGGAGTCACGTATCACGTCATCACGTATTACGCCTCCTACGTAATCACGTGAAGTGAAAACAAGGAAGAGATTTACAGCACGAGTCAAATGCGGGAACGAAGGTAAATGACGTTAATTGTTGAGTGTCTTTTAATACTGTGTAAGCATACATATTAACAGATGTGCAATTAAACGTGTGCATTTACAGGGTGATTTCTCAGGCTTAAAAGCTCGCCTTTTATTAAAAAGGTAAATGCTGTTTTCATTCTGAAGGGCACAAACCATGTTAAGATTTCATGCTGAAGAGTAAGCTCAGCACACAGCTTGGTCATATTACAGCCGGAAGGGTGAACTGACAATATGATATACAAAGAGATCCTTAACAAATAATTATTGATTCATTTTCCCTCAGTTTAAAAAGGTTTACTTTTCTTCTTAATACAAATTTTAAAGCGGTACTTCGCCACTGCGAAGCGCGGGTATTTTGATATGTATCAAAATATATCGCGTCATCACGCCTCCCATGTAAGCACGTGAACTGACCCGCTGCCGTTTGCAATGCCATATTCGCGAGATACAACTTTAATGACAAGACACGAGGTATAAACGACAGTTTGGATCACTTTGTGACAGAGTTAAAATTGCTGTGGTCAGAAACTTTTAACTGCCGGATCTTAGCTAACATTAAATAAACCCGTGGACATCGCAACATCACACAAGACAGCGGCTCACGTGAACTGACTGAACGTAGCAGGAGTGATCACTTCAATGAATCAAACCTATTCAAAAAACACATTTCACAATTGATAAGGTACGAAAACAATAGATAGATAGATAGATAGATAGATAGATAGATAGATAGATAGATAGATAGATAGATAGATAGATACTTTATTAATCCCAATGGGAAATTCACAATATGAAACCGATTGTGGATTTCCGTACAGCCACTGAAAC